>NC_060005.1:5000-305937 GCF_912999745.1 Papilio machaon
GGTGTGTCGGACTCAGCCGCTCCCCCGGCCCGTAAATGACCGGAGGGGCTACTACCGACCAAAACTCCTCGAAACCGCCATCCCGCTTGTGCCGGGGCTAAGGTGACAGTTTCCCTTATCCTTGTCCCGGCAGAGCGTTTGTCCTTTTAGGACCCACCTCTCGTGGCGCACATGGCCACATTAACCACCTCCGAGTGGGCGACGGAGAACTGCCGCCCTACTCCTACCAGGTCCCCCAACCCGGCACCGACCAATACGTCTTTGTAAAATAAAAACTATTAAGACGCCTGGGCAAAAGCCCGGCGTCGGCGCATCGGTCGGCGGCGGCGCACGGGATCCTCCTCCGGATCATCCTCCCGGCGCCGCTCGTCCTCTTCCTTTTTCTTCATCACCGCCTCGCAAAAGGCGGCGACGGCACTCCATCCGGGTTCACTGCCGACCATCGCAGAAACGACAGCCGGCAGCGAGGTGTCAACTCCTATTTGGTGCACAAGCACGGCTCTCTCCTCAGCCCATGCTGTGCAGAACGTCAATGTGTGATCCGCGTCGTCTTCCGCGGCATCACAGAATCGGCACTGCGGAGTGCGCTCCCGTCTGGCCACGTTGCACAGGTACCTCCCGAAGCAGCCATGCCCCGAGAGGACCTGCACTAGGCGATATGAGAGCGCGCCCCACCGTCGCGTTAACCATCCTCGTAGGACGGGGCGGATCGCCGCAATGGTGCGATGACCCGCTCCCGGCTGGCTCAGATGTTCGAGCCAGCAGCGCTGGACAGTGTCCTTTGCGCTTCTTCTCCACTCTTCGATCACTTCCATGCTGGGGACCTCCCCCCGACCTTTGGCGTCGGCGGTTTTCCAATAGACCTCCGCCAACGCCGACGCCTCCAGTTCCCATGGGGGAGTCCCAGCTAGCACGCATGCCGCCTCCAGCGACACGGTGCGGTATGCACGAGCCGCTCGGAGCGCGCCACTACCCCTCTGCGATCTGCGCAGTTGGGCTTTATTGCGGCGCTCGAGGGCATCCGCCCAGATAGGGGCTCCGTACAACGCCATCGACCTGACAATTCCGGCATAGAGGCGACGACAACTCGCGCTCGGTCCGCCCAGATTAGGCAATAACCTGCTCAGGGCGAACGAGGTGCGCGCGAGCTTTGGTGCCATCTGCCGGAAATGTTCTTGGAAGTTCCACCGGCTGTCGAGTACAACTCCCAGATATTTCATTTTGGACCCGACGCCGATGGAAACTCCGCCCACAATCAGATGAGCGCCTGGCGGTGGCGCTCGGCGAGGCCCGTGGAAACACAGGGCTTCGGACTTCTCCAGGGCCACCGTCAGGCCCAGACTCCTAATCCTGCCCACTACTTGGGCTACTCCGGCAGTAGCTAACACACTCGCTTCCCGATAGCTACTGCCCCTTGCCAACACCAGTGTGTCGTCCGCGTAACAGACGACGCTAACGCCACGGAGAGTCGGGCCGCGAAGGACCCAGTCGTAACCGACGTTCCACAGTAATGGCCCTAAAACGGAACCCTGTGGGACGCCGCACGACACTCTTCTCTGTCCCAATCCGGTAGTTGTGGGATATACCACTGTCCTGTCCGATAGGTAGGCCTTAATCGTCTCACGCAAGTACAACGGGACCCCATGAAAACAAAGGGCCTCCATTATACAAGCGTGAGGCAGCGTGTTAAAAGCGTTGGCGATATCTAAAGATACCGCCAAGACGACGCCGCCCTTAAGGACCTCCTCTTCGGCGACGGCCCTCACCCGTGCAATAGCATCGATGGTGGAGCGGCCGCGCCGGAAACCATACTGGCAGTCTGCCAAATTTGGCCCTACTCGGTCGAGGTGTTCTGTGAGGCGGGTCGCAATAACGCGCTCAAAAAGCTTACCCGCCTCCCCGAGCAGGACTATTGGGCGATACGCCGAAGGTGAATCCGCCGGTCTCCCTGCCTTTCCAATCAGTACGAGTTTCCCCGTCTTCCAGTCGTCTGGGAAAGTATGTTCCTTGAGGCACCGAGTAAGGAAAGCTCGGAACCTGTCGTCCAGTCCGTTCTTTAGGGCCAGGACCCATATGCGTCCGGGGATCCCATCGGGGCCTGGGGCGGTGTTTTTGGCCTGAAGCCGTGACACAGCCGCCCACAGTTCCCTTTCTTCCACTTCCGGGACTTCCCCGTCCGCATCGCGATTTGAAGTCGCTGGCGCAAACACCATTGATGGCGGCACAAATTCCTCCCTCATCGAGGGGAACAAGGTCTCCACTACCCTGACCAGTACTTCTGGGTCCATGCTCGCTGTTAGAGGTGGGGCCCAAGGCCTGAGTTTGCTCATCACGAGCCGATATGGCCGACCCCAGGGGTCGACTTCAAGCGACGCCAGCAGCTCCTGCCAGGCCTCCTCTTTCGCAATAGCGATGGCCACCCTGAGGGCCTTTTTCGCGTCCTGGTAGGCGGTGTAGAGGCGCCTCTCCTCTTCCTCGGTATGCCCGCTTCGTCTACGGCGACGACGGTACCTGGAGTACTGCCGCCTTGCTGACACGCAGGACACACGAAGACGACCGAGATCTTCCGACCACCAATACACCGCCGTCCGAGCCGGAGGGCGCACCACGCGGGGCATCGCGACGTCACAAATGTGCGTGACCGTTTCGTGGAGCCACTGCGACTCGGACTCTACTACTGTCTCGTTCGGTATTGGATTCCAGCTTGCGACCAGAGACGCCTGGATCGCCGCTTCCCCGTCAAGTTTTTTGAGGGCCCACCTCGGGCCGATCTCCGACGACGACGCAACACGCCCGGGACCGGAACCGCCAGGGAGGGGGGAGACGTCAAACCGAATATACCTGTGGTCAGACAAAGTCTCCACACCCTCCAGGACTGCCCAGTCCCGGACGGTTCGTGCCAGGTCCGTACTGGCGAAGGACACGTCTACAATTGAGCCACCCTGCATCCGCACGCATGTTTCCGTGTTCCCTACGTTCAGGACGACCAGCCCATTCGAGGCAAGCCACTCCTCCACCAATTCTCCCCTCGCATCCGTGGTAGGGCACCCCCAGATCGTGGACTTAGCGTTCAGATCGCCAGCCACGACGATCCGGTTTGGGCGGCACCAGGCCAGGACCGAGTCCATTTCCACGAGGAACGCTTCAAAATCAGACAGAGGCCGGTTTGGCGAGAAATATGCCGCGACCACCATCACCTCGCCGCACAGAGCCGCGACGACTCCTCGGCCCTTCCGCGACCTCCTTATCATGGCGTTGTTTGACACCGCGATTGCCGCCAGCCCATCGTCATCGCCCACCCAGTTGTTCCTCGCGGGAATGAAGTAGGGCTCAGTCACCACCGTAACATCTATCGACCACTGCACCATGCTTTGAATCAATAAATCCTGAGCTCTGGCGCAGTGGTTGATGTTGGCTTGCAGGTATTTATTATTAGCCGTCGTCGTCATTTTGTGGTGTTTTCTGTCTCCATCTCTACTTCTTCACCGCTCGGTGGTGATTGTGCCTGTTGCGGGCTGGCTCTGCTCGCAACAAATACTCTCCTAAGCATCCTTTTCTTGGGGGCCGAGCATATCTTGCTCCCCAAGAGATGGTTAGCTGCCTTCCCAGCCTCCGCACACAGTGTGCAGTGGGGGGCAGCATTACACTCTGCGGCGCGGTGTCCCAACTGGCCGCACCGGTAGCACTGAAGCCCCCGGTCGACCTCCGCAGTACACCGCGCCTTGACGTGGCCAGAGTGAAGGCACCTGAAGCACCTCAGCTCCCTTCGTTCTAGGAGCTTCACTCTGGCCGAGACCCATCCGACGAGGAGCTTCCCCTCAACCACCCTCTTGGCGGCTTCAACGGGGCAGGAAACCCACACGGCAAATAGACCGGACCTCTCCTGGCGGAGTGTGCCAACTTTGATACAGTTTGCCGCGCATCCGCCTTTAGCCGCGACCGCGGCTGTGACTTCTTCTTTTGTGACGGAATCGTCTAGTCCCGCCACTATCATCTCCGACATTTTAGTTGGACGGGAGACGGTGATGTCGCCTCCGTTCCCGAAGACCTCGCGAAGCCTCTCCGCGAGGAGGTCCGCCTTTGGCGCGCTAGTGGCACCGGGGATTTCGATGATGGACGCCCCGGTTGCCGCCCGCTTGAAGCGGACGCTCTCAATTTCTAGGTCCTTGAGGTTCACCTTTTGTTTTGCCTCAGCGAGAGCCTTGGCGTATGTGACCCCCTTCTCCACAGCCGTGGGATGTAGAGTCACCACGACTGCCGAGGTCTTGGGGGCCCGCAGCTTAGGCGAGGACCTGACCTTCTCTTGCCCCTTCTTCTTCGTCGTGGGCGCCGATCTGGTGGTAGTCGGCGCCTTTTCTCTCAGGCCCCTCTTAACCACCGACGCCATGGTCTCCTTCATGGAAGCAGGCGCCGGCGGGAGGGGACGTCCCGTCTCTGGTTTCTTGGCCTTGCCCTTCTTTTTAGCGGCCTTCTTTTTTGTCTTCGCCTTTTGGCCCGGATGGGCAGATTGGGCCGCGGCGGAAGAAGAAGAAGCGACGGCCGGCGCCAATGTAGAGGAAGGCGCCTTCTTTTTTCCTTTTGCGCCAACCTTGATCCAGCCCGATTGGACTGTTTCAGGGAGGCGCACTTCAGGCAATTCCGCCTGGGTAGTCTCCAGTGTTTGGCGTGGACGGCTTGCCGGGGGTGGTGGTCTGGCTTCTGCCTCGCGCCTGTCATGAGCCAGTGCCGGTCGCAGGCGAGGCTCCGGATTTAGGCGCGGCTCTAGCCCGTCTATTCGGGCGTTGAGCCGGTCCGAGAGCCTGCTCAAGATCCGGTTTTCTAATTCCTCCTCCGTGGGTTGCGGGCATGCCGCTGTGACGGGTTTGGGTGACACCCCCGCCTGCGACACGCACGCCTTCAGCTCAGCCACCTCTTTCTTTAGTGCAGCCATCTCCGCCTGTAGGCGGGAGTTGGCCGCTCGCAGGAGCCTCGTCTCCTCATTGACGTTCCGTGACGTTAGACGTTTTGCCGCCGCCCGGATCTGCGCAACCGCCTCCTTAAGCGCCTTTTTAGAGGTCCCTTTTAGGTTACTTGATTTGTCGCAGACGGCCGCCACTGCCGCTGCGCCAAGCTCAATTTGTCCGCCGAGTTCAACTGAGCCCAGCTCATCTTCGTCTTCTATTTCAGATGCGGAGGTCTCTGAGAGTCGGACCCCCGCTCTGGTCGATCGCAGCCCCATCGTAAGCTCGGCGACGTCCTTCTCCGCTTCCCACTCGAGTTGTCGCCGGGTGGCCAATGCCAACTCCCGTTTCGCTTTGGCGAGCCCAACGTAGTCTCCTGTTGTAGGCGGCCGCCCTCGGCCCTTCCTTGTTCCTGCCACTTTGGGCGAGGGACCCGTCTCTATATCGCCTGCCGCGGCGGCTAGATGCCGCTTCCGACCAAGACTCCCCCATTGTCCGGGGTGCTGGTCTGCACGGTTCTCTGGTGCCTCAATCTCCATGTCGGATTCCGACGTGTCACTGAGTGTCGGTATGCGCTGTTGTTGGGCGCTGGGCGCCGCAATGGGAGCGCGCTCCAGCCGCACTCTCACTTCCTTTAGTTCGACGCCTTCTATTGAAGGGCGCCTCGTCACCTTCGAGTCCAAATCTCTTGCTATCAGTTCCATAATTCTAGCCTGGGTCGTCGTTGTGTTTGTATCTGAAAGGCAGTCCTTGCCCCCCCCAGAGTACGAGGGGCAGCCCGCGGCCGAAGCCACGGGGAGGGATTCTCCCCCGGCGGTGCCGGAGGTACCCTCCTGGGGTAGTTGTGTTTTGGGAGATGCCATCATTTACTTTTACTTTTTCCAGTGTTGTCGGACACCGGAAACCGCCTTTGGTACAGGGTGAGGTCCCGCACGGCCTTGAAGGCCGTCATCCTCCGACCGAAGTCCGCTGCAGTTTATAGTGCTGCCGCACTCCGATGTTTGCACGACCTGGCCTGATTTGGCCTTACGGAAGACTCAAACCGACCCTGCCGCGCCGAGGGCCTTGAAGGCCCTCCATCCTACGACCCCTCAGGGTCCACTGGTGTTTCCCGCGAGCCTGTCCGGTATGGGAGGCCCTGTCCGGCGTAGCCCCGCGGAAGAACACCCCACCACTCCGCACGGCGGCACCTCGGTGCACGTCGCGCCCCGCACCGCCCTGAAGGCGTGCCCTCCTCCGGGTGATTTTTTAGAGAGGTTTTCTTCCTCGCAGCCCCACGCTCAGTGCGTAGGGCCCCCGGTCCGCTCAGTGCGGATTACGGTTTACTTGGCGTCCACCGATCATAAAGACCGGTGGGCGGCCAAGTGTGGTGTTGCCACCGGGTGATTTTTTAGAGAGGTTTTCTTCCTCGCAGCCCCACGCTCAGTGCGCAGGGCCCCCGGTCCGCTCAGTGCGGATTACGGTTTACTTGGCGTCCACTGATCATAAAGACCAGTGGGGCCAAGTGTGGTGTTGCCACCGGGTAATTTTTTATAGAGGTTTTCTTCCTCGCGGCCCCACGCTCAGTGCGCAGAGCCCCCGTTTCCGCTCAGTGCGGACTTACGGTCTACTTGGCGTCCACCGATCATAAAGACCAGTGGGCGGCCAAGTGTGGTGTCACCACCGGGTAATTTTTTATAGAGGTTTTCTTCCTCGCGGCCCCACGCTCAGTGCGCAGAGCCCCCGTTTCCGCTCAGTGCGGACTTACGGTCTACTTGGCGTCCACCGATCATAAAGACCAGTGGGCGGCCAAGTGTGGTGTCACCACCGGGTGATTTTTTATAGAGGTTTTCTTCCTCGCGGCCCCACGCTCAGTGCGCAGAGCCCCCGTTTCCGCTCAGTGCGGACTTACGGTCTACTTGGCGTCCACCGATCATAAAGACCAGTGGGCGGCCAAGTGTGGTGTCACCACCGGGTAATTTTTTATAGAGGTTTTCTTCCTCGCGGCCCCACGCTCAGTGCGCAGAGCCCCCGTTTCCGCTCAGTGCGGACTTACGGGTTTGTTGGCGTTTGGTTCGCGGGGCGAAAAAAGCCCTACCCCAGCAATATGCCGGGGCGTTCCCCTATCCACCACCCGGGGACGCGCCACGTCGGAGTTCACCTCTCCGCCCACTCGGACAACCGAGCAGGTCCGTGGGTGGAACCTAACCTAACCTAACCTAACCTAACCTAACCTAACCTAACCTAACCTAACCTAACCTTTTTTTTTTTTTTTTTTTTTTTTTTTTTTTTTTTTTTTTTTTTTTTTTTTTTTTTTTTTTTTTTTTTTTTTTTTTTTTTTTTTTTTTTTTTTTTTTTTTTTTTTTTTTTTTTTTGTACGAGGGGAAATGCAGTTACGCACCCCTGCGCCGGGCCTGTGTGTGCAGTGGCGCAGGGAGTGTGGGACTCGCCTAAAGTCGTTCGGCCATACCCACTAAAACCCCTCGGGCCCTCCATTCCGCCTTGTGGCTGGGTCACGGGAACACTTGCGCAATCTTCCGCGACCCAGCCGGCGTTGTCCACTCGGACTCTCCTCTTGTGGGGACAGAGATGTAGGGAGTCCCCACAACACACGTCTTAAAGGCGCACCCAATGCTAGTGAGCGCCTTACACCCGAAGGTTTGGCGGGCGATAGGGCAATAGGCCGTCCATCGCCCGGAGCTCTTCCATTAGGGAGGCAGACGGCGGGTGTGCGCCCGCCGCCTGCGCCCGTCGCGACGACGACGAAGAGGGTCCGCGGCTGCGTCCTCCTCCCGCCGACGTTCCGCCGCCTCCTTCAGCGCCATCACCTCTTCGCAGAAGGAGGCGACAGCGTTCCAGGAGCTCTCGCTACCCACCATCGCGTTGACGACAGCGGGCAGCGAGAGGTCCATCCCAATTTCTGCCACGAGTGCGGCGCGCTGGGCCGACCAGTGCACACACGACTCCAGGGTGTGCTGGGCCGAGTCCTCAGCGTGGCCGCACTCATGGCACCTCGCACTGGGCTCTCGCCGCGCAATCCGGCACAGATACGCCCCGAAACAACCATGTCCCGAGAGTACCTGCACCAGACGGAACGAGAGAGCCCCGTGCTTCCGACCCGTCCAGAGCTCGAGGACGGGCCGGATCGCCTCAATGGTGCGTTGGCCGGCGGACGCCGTAAGCAGCCGCTCCCGCCACTCGGTGACGAGCTGCGCCTCCGCCGCCCGCCGCCACGCACTCTCCTGATCCGGGGGAGGGATCTCCCCCCGGGATCGGGCATCCACTCTCCGCCAGTAGGCGCCGGAGAGCACCTCCGCGTCCAAGTCCCATGGCGGCGTCCCCGCCAGCACACAGGCCGCGTCGCACGACACGGTGCGATAGCCACGACTTACTCTGACCGCCATGACCCTCTGCGGCTTTCGCAGCAGGGCTCGAGTCCGGGCGGTCAGAGTATCCGCCCAGATAGGTGCGCCGTAAAGCGCCATCGACCGCACCACGCCTGTGTACAGGCGGCGACACCGCGAGCCCGGGCCGCCCACGTTTGGCAGGAGCCGGCTAAGGGCCCCAGCCGCCCCCATGAGCTTCGGGACGAGACGCCGGAAGTGCTCTTCGAATTTCCATCGGCTATCGAGGACGAGTCCGAGGTATTTCATAGTACCCCCGACGCCGATGGAAATTCCGCCCACCATGACCGCGGACTGGGTTGGAGGTGCTCGTCGAGGCCCGTAGAAATACATGGCCTCAGACTTGTGCAATGCAACCTCCAAACCCAGGCGACGAATTCTGGCCACCGTTGTGGCCAAGCCAGCTGTGGCCCTGCATCGGGCCTCCCTGTGGGTGCTGCCCCGCGCCGTCACCAAGGTGTCGTCGGCATAGCAGACGACTTCGACACCGCTCGGGAGGGGCAGGCGCAGCGCCCAGTCATACCCGATATTCCACAGGAGCGGCCCGAGAACCGACCCCTGCGGAACACCGCACGAGGTTGCCTTCTGCAACCAGCCGACGCTGGTTGGGTACGCGACCGATCGCTCGGAGAGGTAGGCCGCGACGATCCTCCTGAGGTACGGCGGGAAGCCGTGGTATCCCAGCGCCTCCCTGATGGTTTCCCAGGGCAGGGTGTTGAAGGCGTTGGAAATGTCTAAAGACACGGCCAACAACACCTCACCCTGGGACTCGGCATCCTCCGCAAGGGTCCTCACCCGCGCAATGGCGTCAAGGGTGGACCTGCCAGTGCGGAAGCCGAATTGGTTGGCGCTGAGATTCGGCCCCACCCTCTCCAGATGCTGGACGAGACGAGCGGCAACGACACGCTCAAAGAGCTTGCTGATCTCGTCCAGCAGAACGATCGGCCGGTACGCCGACGGCTCGTGGGCCGGACGTCCATCCTTTTTGAGCAGGACCAGTTTCCCCTTCTTCCACTCACTCGGGAACTGGCCCCGCTCCAAGCAGGCTTGGAAAAGTGCCCGAATCCACGGTTCGAGCGGCTCCAGCACTAGAACCCAGGCGCAACCGGGTACACCGTCGGGGCCGGGGGCAGTGTTTTTAGCGCGCATGCGCAACACCGCCGCCCTCAGCTCTTCCTCCGTTACCGGCGGTGCACCTGAATCCGCTCCTCCCTCTACAGTGGGGTCAGCCATTTCCGGCGCCACGAAACCGGCAGCTGCTGGCGGGAACAGGCCAGCGACCACCGTGTTGACTTCATGAGGCTGAAGACTCTGGGTGATGGGGGGACCCCTAGACCGGAGCTTTCGCCGCACGGCCTTGTAGGGCCTCCCGAATGGATCGATATCCAGAGTCTTCAGCATTTCGTCATTCGCCTTGTCCTTCGCCGCGCCGATCGCCGCCCGCAGGGCCTGAATCTCACTTCTGTAGAGGGAGTAGAGCCGCTCTTCTTCCGTCGGGTCCCGACGCCTCCGCCGACGGTAGCGGGTGTACCGGCGTCTCGCCGCCACGCAAGAACCGCGCAGCAGCGTGAGCTCGGCGGTCCACCAGTACACCGGCTTTTTGGAGGGGACGGAACGGACCCTCGGCATGGCCCCGTCGCAAATACGCGACATGGCCGCACCCAACCGCGCCGCCTCCTGACCGACCTCGACCACAGACTCTCGGGGCGCGGAGAACCACGCCTCCACGAGAGCGACCTCGACCAGGAAATCCCGGTCCATCTGCGACAGCGACCAGCGTGGGCCCTCCCCGCTCGGGGGCCGGCCTGGGACTGGGCTCGGGTTGGACGGGGACGCGGAGATGTCGAACCTCACGTACCGGTGGTCCGATAGCGTCTCCACGTCCTCGGCCACCCGCCAGCCACGAACACGGCGTGCCAGGACGGCATCGGCGAAGGTGACGTCAACAATGGAGCCGCCCTGACGCCGCACGCACGTGTTGACCGACCCCTGGTTAAGGACCACGAGTCCGGTCTCCACCGCCCAGTCTTCTAACTCTCGGCCTCGCGGATCTGTCGCCGGGCACCCCCAAGCCGAGGATTTGGCGTTGAGGTCCCCCGCGACGAGCACCCGGGCGGAGCGACTTCCGCCTATCAGGACGCCGACCTCAGAAAGAAAAGACTCGAAGTCGGCGAGACTCCGATTCGGCGAGAAGTACACTCCGACCACCATGATGTCGCCGACGAGGGCCGAAACGTATCCCCGGCCTCGGACCACGTCCACGAAGGCCGGAGAGCCTGCGATGGACCGGGATGTTATGGCCACCAGCCCGTCTGCGTCTCCCACCCAATCGTCCCCAGCTGGGACCCGGTATGGCTCGGCCACCACCGCCACGTGGATGTTCCACTCCGCCATGCTCTGGAACAGAAGGTCCTGAGCTCTGGCGGAGTGATTGATGTTGGCTTGGAGGAGGTTGAGGGCCATTATTCCACGACCATAGCAACCTCCTCGGCCTGCGGCGGTGCCGCCTGTAGGGGTGAGGCAGTGGGCTGTCCGACCGTCGGGTTCTGACCGTCCCCACCTCCCTTCTTACTTCTCTTCCCCTTGGGTGGGGAGACGCAGGCTTTATTGCCGACTCGGTGCTCCGCCGGCATGCCGGCCGCAGCGCAGACCACGCAGTGAGGCGCAGCGGTGCATCCGCGGGCCTTGTGCCCTGGTTGGCCGCACCGGAAACAGAGTCCGGAGCGGTCCACCCCCTGGCACTGGCCGGATAGGTGCCCGGGAGCCAGGCACCTGAAGCATCTGATTGGCCGGGCATCCAGCACCCTAGCCTGGGCGGACACCCAGCCCACCAGCAGACGACCAGCGGTCGCGATCTTTTTCGCAGCCGCGACGGGACACTGGACAACCACTGATCCCAGTCCGTCGCGGCCGGTGGACATCACGCCGGCCCGCAGCTGCTCGGCGGGGCACCCTCCCGCTGCAGCGATCGCGGCGACCACCTCGGCATCGGTGGTAGAATCGTCTAGGCCTGACACCCGTAGGGCCACCGACTTAGTAGGCCGGGAGACGCGGACGACTTCACCATCTAGGACCTCCCGCAGCCTTTGGGCCAGGGAGTCCGCCTTCTCGCCACTGGAGGCGCCTGGGAACTCAAAAATACGACCCCCGTTGGCAGCCTTCCGGAGGCGAACGCCCTGGGCTCCAAACTCGGCCGGGTTAATCCTCTCCTTTGCCGAGGCGATGACGCTTGCATAGGTGGCACCTCTCTCCGACGCACCCGGCTGCAGCGTGATGACCACCGCAGACGACCGGGGCGCGTGGAGTTTGGTGGCACCAGCCTTCTCCTTTTGTCGCCTTTTGGGCCCCACCTTTATCCACTCACCAACCGCGGGCTGCGACTGCTGCTGCCCGGGTGGTGAGCTCTTTTTCTTGTTCTTCCTCCTCTTTCTCCTTCTCTTACTCTTCCCCTTTTCCGCAGTAGCGGGTGAGGGGGCGCTCGTGCCCTGTGTCTCGGGCCGGCTCTGGGCGGGGCCCGGCGGGCGCTGCGATGGCGCAGCGGGAGCCTTCCGTTGGGTGCCGCTGGTGCCTGGCTGGGCTGGCACTTTCTGCGCCGCCTGCCTGGCCGCTCCCTGGTCTTTCCCTTTAGCGGGCACCGTCGGCTGCCCCGCAAGCTTGGCAGCGTACGTACTCCCGTCCCTCTTCTTATCGGCCGCGAGAGGCGGCCGCAGGTTCCTCTCCGGGAGAAGTCTGTCCTCAAACGAGGCCAGGCGGGCGTTCATCATGCCTCCGACCTGAACCATCACTGCACGACAGATCTCCTCCACGGAGGACGTCTCGTTCGGTATTTGTGGGGACCGTGGTGCGGGGACGGCCTTCACTGTCGCATCCGGGTGGGAGGAGACTGCGGAACCCCGTTTCCGCAGATCCTCCTTTATGTCTGCTAACTCCTTATGGAGTGCGTCCATCTCGGCCCGCAGGCGAGCATTGTCTGCCTGGAGCTGGCATGTCTCCTCCGATAGTGTGCGGGCCCCGAGGACTTCCACGGCTTCCTTAATTGATACCGCAGCGTCCTTCAGGGCTCGCACAAAGTTGCCCTTCAAATTGGAGGACTTGGTCGCCACCCTCTCAATGATGGCCAAGTCCTCCTGCACCTGCTCTTGGAGCTGAGCGGCACACCTCTCTCCCGTTCTCTCGTGAGGTCGGGGAAACAACGCAGACCGTGTCTCGCGCCGGAAGCGAGCGAGCTCAGCTTCTTTCTCCAGATCTTCCTCCTTTTGTTTGGCTCGAGCTTTGGCCGCGGCCCTCTTCTCTTGTTGGCGCCATCTTGCCGTCACTGGGGACGCCATCCGTTCCTCGTCCGTGGACCCCTCACTGAGGCGGGGCCGTTTCGCGCCGAACTCTGAGATCGGTCCCCTTTCGGCATCGACAGTGAGGCTGCAATCCGAATCAGACGCTGCTCCACCGTCGCACTCCATCTTGTCGCGCTGTCGCGCGGCGTTAGGCGCCGCGATCGGAATGCGCTCCAGTACTACTCTCGCTTCTTTAAGGTCGACGCCGTCCAATGATGGGCGCCTCGTCACCTCCGAATCCAAGTCGCGTGCAATCGTCTCCATTATTCTTGCCTGAGTCGTCGTATAGGAAAAGCAGTCCTTGCCCCCCCCAGAATACGCGGGGCAGCCCGCGGCCGAGGCCGCGGGGAGGGATTCTCCTCCAGCGATGCTGTCGGTACCCTCCTGGGGTAATTTGTTTTGTAGGCTTGCCATCTCATACTTTGTCCAGTGTTGTCGGACACCGGAAACCGCCTTTGGTAGCAGGGTGAGGTCCCCCTTCCATCAACGCACGACCTATAAGGCCGCCATCCACCGACCAAAGTCCTCTGCAGTTTAGAGTGCTGCCACACAACGTCGTTTTGCCCAATAGGGAGGCCGGGTTGACCAACCCTATCGCGCCGAGGGCCTTGAAGACCCACCATCCTCCGACCCCTCAGGGTCCACCGGTGTTCCTCGCGGGCCTGTCCGGTATGGGAGGCCCTGTCCGGCATAGCCCCGCGGGAAAAACACCCCTCCACTCCGCACGACGGCACCTCGGTGCACGCCGCGCCCAGCACCGCCCAATGGGCGTGTACTCCTCCTCCGGGTAATTTTTTAGAGAGGTTTTCTTCCTCGCGACCCCACGCTCAGTGCGTAGGGCCCCCGGTCCGCTCAGTGCGGATTACGGTTTGCTTGGCGTCCACCGATCATAAAGACCAGTGGACGGCCAAGTGTGGTGTTGCCACCGGGTAATTTTTTAGAGAGGTTTTCTTCCTCGCGGCCCCACGCTCAGTGCGCAGGGCCCCCGGTCCGCTCAGTGCGGATTACGGTTTGCTTGGCGTCCACCGATCAAAATGACCAGTGGACGGCCAAGTGTGGTGTTGCCACCGGGTGATTTTTTAGAGAGGTTTTCTTCCTCGCAACCCCGCGCTCAGTGCGCTGGGCCCCCGGTCCGCTCAGTGCGGATTACGGGTTATCCGACGGTGGCCGAAGCCCTTGCCCACCGGTCAAAGACCGGCGGACCCGCCATCGGGATAGCGCATCGCTGCGCTCCACCCGTCTAGTGTTTGGTTCGCGGGGCGAAAAAAGCCCTACCCCAGCAATATGCCGGGGCGTTCCCCTATCCACCACCCGGGGACGCGCCACGTCGGAGTTCACCTCTCCGCCCACTCGGACAACCGAGCAGGTCCGTGGAACCTAACCTAACCTAACCTAACCTAACCTAACCTAACCTAACCTAACCTAACCTAACCTAACCTAACCTACCTACCTACCTACCTACCTACCTACCTACCTACCTACCTACCTACCTACCTACCTACCTACCTACCTACCTACCTACCTACCTACCTACCTACCTACCTACCTACCTACCTACCTACCTACCTACCTACCTACCTACCTACCTACCTACCTACCTACCTACCTACCTACCTACCTACCTACCTACCTACCTACCTACCTACCTACCTACCTACCTACCTATCGGATCGTTCCCGCGCGCGCTTGAATCAACTAGACCGAATCGACCGAAGGAAAAAGTTCTCAAATTGTGCTCTATTACATACCATCGGATGCGTGTAAAACTGCCCAAAAAAAAAAAAAAAAAAGCCAGCGACTTATCAACGACGCGACGAATCACTTAATTTATTAATCTAGTATAAAACAGATTTAAAACTTTCATAAATATTATATTAAACTTCAACACTGTTGTGTGTCGCTGGCCGAAGTGCTTTCTAAATTTAGACTTTGTATTTTAACTGTATTTTAAAACAGCGACCTCTAGCGACGGGAAGCCGAAACCGAGGACTCCAAGGCCGAGACATTAGGATCGTCACCCACCTCAGTGTAAAGAATATAATTTTTGTTACTGTCTCATATTTTATTAGTAAATTCAATAAAACATTAAAACATTAGTAACTAAAGCAAATTAAAAATTTTGTTTTATTACATTACTAAAATTGCGAAATTTATAAATATCATCATTTAAATTTAGAAAAAAGTTGATTATAGCCGTAAACTGCAACATACTAGGCTTATTAAAATAATAATAATTAAAAAATGACACTGATTACACAATTACAAAAGAATTCAAATAAACATACCTTTTAGCGATATCGCAGTAATTGTTCAAATTGTCCACCGTTTTGCTTTAAACAAACTAGCACGTCGTAGTAAATTGTTTATTAAAAAAAAAAAAAAAAAATCCTCTAACATTATAAATATTCACTGTATTCGTATATGTTCATGGTTTACGATAGCACAATGAACGACCGATTACGGCGAGGAGCGCGGCAACGTAAACAATGAGAATAAATCATTGGACATTACGCTGTGCCTAATGGCATGCGACTAAAAATAAAATAAAACCAAAAGATTCAGAGGGTTGGGGCGGGGGGGGGGGTGACCGGGAGAGGATGAGTGGGAGCTGGGTCTAGCGGGCAGCGCTTGCGACGGCTTGTGCAAATGTCCTTGAAAGAAAAATACATAGTTAAAACATTTTAACGTTATTAGAGTGTCTATGATTGCGATTTTGATTTTTTTTAATACTTAAAAAAAATATAATATATAATAATAGAAAAAAAATCACTAACAAAAATAACGTCCTAAAATAGCTCAACCTGACGGCAAAACGCTAACCAACTTAGTGAGGAAAACGCCATCGTTGACGCCACTTTCCGACAGATGGTATGGTAGTAGGCACGTTAAGCTCATTATTAGAATTCGTAAATCGCGCGAATGCATTGCATTTTAGTAGATAGATGGCGTTAGAAAATTGTTTCAACAAATGTTGTTAATTTACCAGTGGAAAATGTTAATTCTAAGCATTTAACATTTTTGTAATCCTTGTTAGTCACTGAGCTACTCATAAATATATGTGTGAGTAATTCTTTTGTAAGTAAGTTAGTCACCATTAAGCCATATATTATGTGACTTATTAATATTATGTCAGTATTCAGCTCACGATTGTTTATAGAGTTAATATGTAAATTATAATTTGTTAGTTTTAAGTGGTTTTCAATTATTACGACATGTTACTATTTGTTTATTTCATTAAATTAACACCTTAGCTGCGGCAAGTAAAATCTTAAACCTTCGTCTGGTGCGGCGGCGGGCCAAAGTGTGCCCCCAATGATTTTTCCGCCAGTGCGTGGCAGGCGTTTCTCGACCCACCAGCATAAGGTTAGATTAAATCGCTATAACTTTGCGAAAACATAATATAGGTGTGTACTTTTTGGACTGTTAGAAAAACCTTGAACCCACCTTCTTTAGAGTTGATTCGCCCCGGGATCTGCCAAACAGGAAATGAGAAATGAACCAGGGAAAGTGGCGGGTCGATATCGACCAGCACCGCACTAGAAAGTATTTTTAGTAGTGATGGAAAGACAAAAATAAGGAGATATCGAAAATAAAATAGAATTGTAGAAAAGAAATGAAAAATAGTTTATTTAATTATTTATTTATGCTTGTCTTTAAAACATTTCGCACAAAGATTTTGTGTGCACATCCTATTTTTTTTTTTCTTGAAGGAAAATATCTATTTTTTTCTTGAAGGAAAATATCTATTTTTTTTTCTTGAAGGAAAATATTTCCTCACTGCTGTCACTATCACTTTTATCTGCCTCGCGAATTAGTTTATTTTCCAAAATTTGTATTTTTCTTTTGTTTCCTGCCATCGTGCGTCGTTAATTTTACGAAAAGAAAAAACGCGACGTACAGTTCAGTGAGATGGCTCAACACTAACTAGCGAAGCGGGGCGCTCCGTGCGGTATCGGGTCGCCAACCGCCTGTTGGGACGGCGGGCCGCGATAGACCCCTGCCGCACCGAGTTGATATTTTTCACCGTCAGTGCGTGGTAGGCCGATAAAGGCCTGCCGTGATTTTTTATGAGAAAATCGTTCCGCACCAGTGCACATAGTTTTCTTCGTCCGCACCAGCTGAAATTCCGCGGCAGGTCGATCTAGGCCTGATCCGCAGTGAACGTGTTAAGAAGCAATGGCAGGCATTTGATATGATATTTTAAATGTGAGAGCGTATTTATCTGTTATTTTTATCATATCTGGAACTTGTGGAACCGATAATTTGTGCGCTGTCGAATAGAAAACGTCAAACAAAACTTTAGCGGTTTAAAAAAAAATGTTCTTCAGCTGATTTTGCGATGCACAGACAAATAGCTGTCATATGTTCATGAAGTAATAAAATAACTAAATTCTAGTATTTATTTAGTGGTTATTTATGGATTGAGTGGTAATGAGTATATTTTTGTTTTCTTGTGTAGTTTACTTAACTCCTAACTATTCTAATATTGTTAAATGTCCATGTGTTGTCATCTAACGATGTTTCTTGTTAAATCACTGAGCTGGCTCCTCGCGATACAGGCTGCGCCTAGTGCGAGGATCCTGGATTTCATTGTAATTCACTGTATTTTTGGATGTCAATAAACTATTTTTCATTTGTTTTATTTTACAATACAAAGTTCAAATTTAAATTCGGGGGTAGAATGCGTTTGTTCATTTATTCGTGTAACATTATTTGTATCATATTCTGGTAAATAAACTGATCGATTCATTGACTATTTTTATTACAAGCCCGAAGCTCGATAGTTCATAGTGGTTAGTTGTGCGCGTGAAGTCCCACACTGTGACATTGACCATTGCCATTGCCTATGAAAATTAATTCGATACTCTTCATAGGAGTCAGTTGTCAAACTTATCATCATTAAAGAGACACACTATTATTAGGGAAAGAAGAAATAATACACAATATAATGTTTCAACGATTTATCTTTACTTGTATATGTTACACAGTTATATTTACAAGTGAGACAGTAACAGTGACAACGGACCAAAACTTACTTCGAGTCGGAACCACTGTTTAACGACATAAGATGTAGTGAGTCTCGCGCCGTGTGCCGTGTGCCGAGCTCCGCCACCGCCGCGCCGCCGCCATTGCGGGAGGACCGCCATTACGTATCTAGGGTTCGATAGTCTTGTACGAGGCGACTAAATTTAACTCCTCTTCACGCTCAGACGACAAGTCCGCGTGTCCGCAAGACGCGCGGGCCGTTAGCCGTCGCCGTCGAACGTATCTTTCTACCAATTATATATTTAGACGGAATGAGTAATATTTTTGAGAACAAAGTTCACAAAGTTAACCTATTCACTGTCGACGTCGCCGCGTCGTTATCGGACGGAAATGTTGACGCCGGCAAGTCCTTTGCCAAACCTTTGCGGAGCGCACTTCGAGCACTCGGCACTGCGGCGACGATGAAGCTTTACGTGTACCTTTACGTTGCGAGATCATCATTTTTATTTATACATGAAATATAAAAAGTGTAGATCGAGTTGCATTTAAAAAAAAAAAAAACAACGTTTTGGATGTCCTCCGCGGCGGCGAGTGCGGCGGGAGCGGTGACAGCTGTGACTGTGAGAGATGCGCAACACGAGACACGGCGAGCGGCGAGCGGCGGCGGCGAGCGGCGAGCGCTCACAGAACGAGTTCGATGTTGTAGTGCGAGAGGCGCGCTCGCCGGCGATACAACAATTTACATTTATCGAAGCCTATCTGATACATTTAAACTCTTAAACGTTAATAATAATATTTCAACACACATTAAACTCGAGTTCTTTAACAATAGTTTAACTATTTTGTACACGAGTTTAAATTAATTAATAATAGTAATAAACAAAACGACCCTGACGATTTCTCGGGGAACCGAACGTTGTCGACCGCGCCTCTCGTAATTCTTTACTTATACGTAAAATTTACATTTAAATCTTATAATATTTACAACTTTACAAAGCTAACGAGCACGCTCGCCCGCACTCGCCCGCGCTGGCCCGCACTGGCCCGCGCTCGCGAGCGCTGGTATGATATTTTATATAATAAATACTTGAGCGCTTGCACACCGCCGACTCCTCAGCGAGCGACTCAAACTCGCTCATTTATAAAAGTTAACTAATTGGACTATGAGCTGGTACGAGGAGTCGTCTCCGGTCCGGGGGCGCTCTGCTCGCCATCAGTTTGACCTGTGACGGAGACTGTCCTGACTCGCGCGCCCACACACACACTCCGACACGCGCCCACACACACACTCCGACACGCGCCCACACACACACGCCGACACGCGCCCACACACACACTCCGACACGCGCCCACACACACACGCCGACACGCGCCCACACACACACTCCGACACGCGCCCACACACACACGCCGACACGCGCCCACACACACACTCCGACACGCGCCCACACACACACGCCGACACGCGCCCACACACACACTCCGACACGCGCCCACACACACACGCCGACACGCGCCCACACACACACTCCGACACGCGCCCACACACACACGCCGACACGCGCCCACACACACACTCCGACACGCGCCCACACACACACGCCGACACGCGCCCACACACACACTCCGACACGCGCCCACACACACACGCCGACACGCGCCCACACACACACTCCGACACGCGCCCACACACACACGCCGACACGCGCCCACACACACACTCCGACACGCGCCCACACACACACGCCGACACGCGCCCACACACACACTCCGACACGCGCCCACACACACACGCCGACACGCGCCCACACACACACTCCGACACGCGCCCACACAAGTGATCCGGCTGAATCCACGCGCGCGATCTTCCCGCGACATCCTCGCCTCATTCCCGCGACATCCCCGCGACGTCTCCGCGCCGCCTCGCCGTCCGCCGGACGCTATTTGGGATCGTCCTCGTCGTGGCACATTAGTATTCTGGAAATATATACAAAAATTACACATTATTACAATTACTCTTTGCTGGACATTAGATTTACAGATGATATAGAGATCACATGACAAACGAGCTGACCTCACACGAACACATAAAAGAAAATGGAGACGAGATATTGTGAACTAAGTTTTGACGCTAATTCTATCTCAGTTGGTAATTAGACAGACCGACTTGTATCTCATTGACATGTTAAAAAAAATTGTAATAAACACCTTTCTTGTTAAATAGTTTTTTTATTACCTAAATACATTTAAATAAAATACGTATAGATGTGTGTATTGACTCATATACAAGCCACAAATGGAAATGATTATCGATATGTTATAGTATATACAAACAACATGTTTCAAATCCCATAATGTTTTGAAGTCACCATTTGTATCCTTTTAGAACATCTATACTATGCCAATTTGTTCATTACTTTAAATGAAACTAATTATGTTGATTCGTGCTTTTGACTATTCCATCGAGAGCACGAGACTCAAGATTTCGACTGCCACGAGACAAGCCGAGAACAGAATAGAATAGAACAGAAGAGAAGAGTAGAGACGTTGTGCAATAGACAGTTATACTGACTGCAGCAGGGCGGAGAGCAGCGCGGCGGAGAGCAGCAGCAAGGCCGCGCGGGGAGGAGTGGCGCGCCAGCCCGCGTTGCCGTGCTGCATGGCCGCGGGCTGCTCGCCTGCAACCACAACGTCTGCGCTTCACTCCCTTGCCCGTATCCAAAAGAAAAGTAAACACAAACACGAAGAAAGCGTAGATTGTATGCCGGATAATATTGAGGTGTACGACTGCATTCGCGGAGTACTCACCGCTCAGCACGTGCAGCACGACCGACGCCGCGTCCAGGTTGGAGGGCGAACACGAGTAATTACCGGAGTCTTCTCTCCGTGGATTGTAAATTATTAAATTTCCCACCTGCGAAGCACAAATTGGCATCGATATAAAATTTGATTTTAAATGTCGTGGTGTTCTCCTCTTTTCGCTATAATAACGCTAAATACAATGTAGAATATAGAAAACTATTCCTTAAGGATGCGAGAGAAATGTTCATGGTTTATGGGAATTTTGTGGTCGGCAGGATGGTGGGGCTGTGGGGCTGTGGGACAGTGGGGCAATGGGACAGTGGACAGTGGGGCAGTGGGGCAGTGGGGCGGCGTGCGAGGCGCGTACCGTGGTGTCGGGGGGCAAGCGCTCGGTGCGGATGTCGACGAGGCGGCGGTCGTAGTCGAGCACGCGCGCCCCATTGTGGTACCAGAAGATGTAGGCGGGCTCCTCCAGCGCCTGCGTCACCACGCACTTCAGGCTCACCGTGCTGCCCGCCTTCACATACAGCTCCGCCTCGCCCACGATCTCGATCTTTGGCACTGGTACCCCATTAAAATTTGATATTGATTAGATGAGAAATCTTGCTTTATTATTTTATGACCGTTCATAATGTAAAATTATTGTAAGGTTATAAAAAAAGTAAATTTCAAATTGATGTTAATTATCGAGAATTTACAGATCTAACGAAGCACATGACATTTGCAATAACTGGCACGTATAAGTTATTAAATTAAGAGTTGCGGTAACATGATCATAGTCGATTGATTAGATCGAGCCCGAGAGCAGATGTCAGTGAATGAGGCGCAGTGCGAGGAAGGGAGGAGGACTCACCGACAACGTTGAGCTGCACAAAGTGGCTCATCTTGGGTTCGGTGCCGACCTGGCACTCGTAAAGCCCGGCGTCGCGCGCCTGCACGTATTTCACCTGCCGACACACACGCGCACGTCACGTAAAGTTCAGTGTCGACCAGCGCTTGCGCAATCCGAAATCCGACTTTGCCATTTACAAAACGTCCTAGCTATGACACGCTTGTTATAAATATTAAAATTTTGTAATGACAGAATGCGAGGGTGATATTTTTTGGAATCGTAGAATGCGCCAGGCGAGTAGAGCTCAATAAAGATGTTTGCTCTACCAAAGACGTTAAGTCGGTTAAGCTTTTCTTGCATAGATATTAAAATGAGGTCAAGAATTGTCATTTAGTATTTCGGCGTAAAGAAAAGAACGAGACCTGCAGAGTCCAGGTGTCGGTCGCCTCGACGAGAAACGCCTGGAAGCGCTCGTCGGCGATGAAGGTGAAGCGGTCGACAGTGAGGATGTGTGCGTCGCGGCGCCGGATCCACGATACCGACTTGTTGCTCAGCTGCCGGATCTGGGCAACATTGTACCACTGCCTGATCTACGCACTCCTCATTACAACTGCTTATGTATAGGTATATGGGATAATTAATGAATCTCGTAGAAAGTATAATAAATAAAAAATCTAATATTTCCCGTTGTTGGAGCAATTAAAAGTAATTAATTGATTAGGAACGAGAAAAAGCACCTTGCACGGAAGATAGGCGTGAGTGCCGAGCTGGGCGGTGATGTTGTTGGGCGCCGTGGGGTCGAAGTAGGGCCCCGTGTACAGCCCCACGTAGCGCTTGACTAGGCGCGCGCCCTCGCCACCCTCGCCACCATCCGCGCCCTCACCGCCCTCAACGCCTTCGACGCACGAGAGCACTGTCCCAAAAACATACATTTTAAACTATGAAACATTTTAATAATCACTTTATCTTATACTAGCAGTTGGTCGCGACTTCCTCATTGTGGAATAAAAAAAAAATATACATAGCCTATGTCACCCGGGCATGGTACTGCTTCACAACAGTGAAAGAATTTTTCATATCGAGTTTCAGAGCCTATTCAATGCAAAGAAACAATCAAATCTTTTCTCTTTATAATATTGTGATTTGCAAATATTGAAATGTTTATCATTGTGATGTAGTGGAATTGTCTTATTAACAACTAGCGACCCGCCCCGGCTTCGCACGGGTGCAATGCAAAATATACCTACTACAGAATAAATGCACAATTTATTTAAGGTACTTAAATGGATAAGGATTAATGCTGTATTGTTTAAAATCACTTCGTAAAAGAATAAAAATGGTTATGCTGGGTTATCCCTAAGAGATAGACATATACCATCGCGGACTTTTTTGTTGAACTTTTTAAGGTGAACAATACTGTAGTACATTATTTTGGTCTATCTCGTAGGGTTCAGCCAGTGTTTGCAATATAAGCGCAAAAAAACGTGCTTATTTACGACATCACATTAGAAAACTTTAAATTTATCAGTGTTTCTCTACTATATTATGCATTTATTATACATACAAACCTTCCTTAAGAATCACTCTATCTATTAAAAAAAACCGCGTCAAAATCCGTTGCGTAGTTTTAAAGATCTAAGCATACATACGGACATACAGCGAAAGCGACTTTGTTTTATACTATGTATATTGATAACTACACCAAAGTTTATTTCTACAGTAACCCATTAATTATAATGAAAGAATACATCGAGGACTTCAGATATAATAATTATAGGTGTTGGTCCGCTGCTCGTGACACTGACCTTTGATGAGGTGCGCGGCGAGCAGCAGCGCGGCGCCGAGCGCGTGGCGTTGTCCCGCGCGCGCGCCCATCGTGCGCCCTCGCCCGGCCTGCCCGCGCGCGCCCTGCGCACACCACACGCTCATTATTTAGACTTACTACACTTCGGGGACTGTCACTTTGGGAGATTGGGACAAACGGCCAAAGGAAGCAACTTTGGACCGAGGTAAATTGGATCAAATCGGCGTATTTTCGAATAAAGAATCCATGGTAGTCCATTGTACACGTCGGACATCCTGCATATTTAGATATGGCGATTAACATAAAAAAACGACTCTTTAGTAAGATCTCAAGGTCAAAAAGTCACTGTCAGAAGCACGATTTTTAAGGTTGTTTGACATTTAATTTTTGTTCATTTATCAGTATGCCTTAGAAACCTTAATATTACATTATGATTGTTATCTAGAACTCAATGAACAACAACAATTTTTGTATGCGCCTAAAACCCATACAAAAAATAATGGTCTCTATTGAGAATGAGAAAACAGAGTAAATGTAGAAGTGGTAATGTACTCGTGTACAGTAGCAGTAGGTACTCAGAAGGGACAATTTGTCGGAGCAGTGACAAAGCGGCCGCGCCTGCTAATTATCGCTCAGTGCAAATAACATTCGACGACGGGGACATTAAACATGTCTACGTTGTTATTTTAATGAACTATTGACCGAAGAGGGCAGTATTTGCTGCCATTGGCTGCCATTGTCTGGCTTGGCCAACATTGGCAACCTACTTACTGCATAAACTGTCCCCCGGTTTCATTACAAATTCCTAGTTGAAAGTTTTTATTCCATTTTTCCTTTAATAAATTCGATAACTTTTTCATCAAAAACCTGTAATTAACTTTCGTGAGACATTTTAATAGACTAATTAAAAGCACGACTAAGCTAAAAGTTATAATTGTTTAAATTAATAAAGTTATTATCTGATGCGTTGTTACCTTTAATCGTCAGAGGAGGAAACTCACAGAGCATAATTCCCCTTCATATGCCTGACCTCCTCTGTCCAAACCCACCTCTCCTTCTCATCACCTCCTTACAAGAACAGGGATGAAAGTTAAAGATGACCAAGAGTAGGCCATTCTAAACAAGCTACGAGTATGTTCGTAAAATAGCGCCACAAGCAAAGATATTTAACATATACATAAATAATTAGATATAATTTTGGTAATCTAGTTGGCACTTGTGGAAGATAGCGGTGCTGAAGATTATGTGCGATGCTTCAAATATTTGAAGGAAAGTGCTCGTAAGGTGAGCTCTATAACTGCAATACGTAAATTTCTTTGACAACAACGATACTTCTATGAACGGTCACTCGGGAGCACTTTTGAACCTGTTGTTTTTTTACTGCCCGTGCTGTCTGCGCTTGGTCGATGTGAATCGACGTGTATCAGTGGCAGTGGGAACAGACCCAATTTACATCAGACAGGCGCCAACCTGGAGAGGTGTTCAATTGGCACGAGTGAGGGGATAACACTCTTTGTCTAAACAGTGAAGTTTGCGCTCGCCCCAGCCCCTCGCATGCAGCGCCCAACGCCCCGCAGCCTCGCGCTGAGTGCTAGTACGTGACCGCGCGCCGCCGCCGCCGCCGCCGCCGCCGATAATATTATTCAAACAGCCGCACTTACTTTTTCGCAGAGCGCGGAGTGAAAGTGACAATCTGAACGAGCTCCTCTTTTCACTCGACAGCAGATGTAAATTCGAGCCTTTAGCGTAACAAAGCCGAAGTATTTAATTTTGTTTCAACAAACATGAAATTTTATTCAAGTTCGCTGTCAAAAGGCAAAGATGAACACCATCACTCTATTTTCAAGTTTCACTCTATTTATCTTTTGAATGTTACCGTGAAAAAAGTTAAACATCCAATTGAGGTACTTGAAGTTGCGATTCTATGTACCTTTGCTTATGCGTCCGGAAGTAATATAGGCTATTTTTTTTCTTCGCTGACGAAATCGCATGCAACCGCACATGACGTGTCACATGATATTCATTCTGTTTTTGTATTTCTGTTAGGATGGAGATAAGCGGGCCCTAAGCTGCGAGATTGTGCGGGGAGGCTCATAACTATAATCCCGCCTTTCGGTATCGGGACTGTCATAGTAAAGAATTGCAGAGCTCGCCACTTATCAGGTCCCCTGGCGCCATAGTGACCGCCTGCGCCCTTTACTACGTATGTAATCACTGTTCCCGCAACAAAAAGTCAATAAGACGTAAATCCTCAAATTTCTGTACATAACAAAAGGATATGTCAAGCCACAGTTTTTTATAATAATCAAAGTAATATGATGATCAGTGCAATACGATGCACGATGATAATTATGTGCGGTGGCGGATTGTTCAATCTCGGTCTCGTCACACGTTATTTTTGAAAAGCAGACAGTATTTTTTTTTATTTCACTGCAGTTATTTTCGTTAATTTTAGCGTTAAATTAATTTTCATTCTTACCCCTTATCTGTCTTTAATGAATAAAACGGCGTTTGACTACGGTTCCACCTGATGTTAACACTATAGTTAGGAGGCTGATAAATGGTACGAAATTTCTCGGCCACATAACTAGCACGAACAATAGTATAGTAAATGATTATTCACTATACTCTTGAAGGCTCCCACGTCATCCTCGGACAGAAAAACTGAAGCTGGCAACCTTTTCCAATTATTTGCTGTGCGCACGAGGATCGATGATTCAAATCAAAGGAAGGATACCGTCGTACGTTTAAAAATGTAATGATAGAAAATAATAGTGATGAAGGAATTCGTACATGATATTCCTGCGCACACTTCTACTGTGTGTTCTTCTATTACTTGGTGGCCACAACTGCAACTTGTTGCCCCGAGAACCGTTTGCTTGTCTGCCACCATATCCCAAAAAATAATTCACGGCAAACTGTTACTTAAGAAAATGTCAAGGTCGTTGATGATTACAAAAGGCGCTTCGTTTTTTTAGTACTCAGCAGATCAGGTTCAATTGCTTACAAGGTCATTTTGTTGAGACTAGGCCTCATCAATCCAATAGCTGACATTTGAAAGCTAATCTGTCCAACAGAAGCATCCCTGCAGTTTTCCCGTTAAGTTACTTGTATTTAAGTACACGTATTAATCGCTACTTTAAACTTGTCAACGACGTAAGTTTTATGTCGTCCTAGTATCTCTAGCATTTTGCTTAATGTTTGAGCTACTGTTTGAACTACAAGCAAACGTCTGGATTCGCCGAAATAGCGAGGCAACCGCTGCCCATAAACATCTGCAAATGCAGATGCGTTGCCTACCTTTAATCAATGGCGAAGGGGACGCACAGAAAGAGGATATTTCTATACGTCCCCTCTTCCGCCAAATCCACCTCCCCTTCCCACCCTTTCCTAATAAGAAAACGGTGAGAAAGGAAAGAGGACTAAAATTAGGCGTCCGCCACCATGCTCATAAGACGAAACGCGGAATTGCTTCCACTTCACGCCTGTCTACTGTGTGGTCTTGGTATTGCACAGATCGACCCGGCCAATTCCCATATTGTTGTTGCGGGATCTACCACTGTTGATGATATGGTATATTTTTTGATTTTAAAGATTTTATTTATCCAACAACGATATCATTAACTACGATATTTAGCGTGCGGTCCGGTAATTTGTTTTATCTAATATATTACATTCGAGTGATTGAAATTAGACATAAAAGTTGACGTCGCATAGAAGATCACAAGCGATATTAGTGTATTTATACAACCGAGGTCACGTAATATTACGAAGCTGACCCCTGTTGCAAGTTATTAGGTCAGTACACCGTTAAGCGTTGCCTGATGATAGTTGTATAATCTCTAGCATCTCGGGAGTGGTGTCTCATTTTCAATTAAAAGGTACCTGTGACGTCGGAACACGAAGTGCTCGTCAATTAGTCACTGCCATTAAAAAACTAAGGCCGTGTACTAAATAATATGGGCCATAAAGTGGGCTCCTTCAGAGATATTTTGGAACATTTGCTGAAAATAATATCATTAGATCTCTATTTGACAACTGAATCTAACATATTTTTATTTTCATACGATATCAGTGACATCGCTGCGCGGGCGCTGTTCTATGTCTGGTCTCGGTCACGTCGTGAGCCACGCATGATGTTGTTCGTGACTTGATACCGCAAGAGTTTTAATAAAAAAAAGGTTTAAAATGTTGAAACTTAACTTGTAACAAAACATAGATATGCTTCTGTCTGTATAGGTATATCTTACAAATATTATAGATGCGAATGTTAGGATGTATGGATGTATGTTTGTTTGAAGGTATCTTCAGAACGGCTTAATGGATCTGGATGAAATTTAGCACAGATGTAGATCATAGTCTGGAGGAACGCATAGGTTATCTTTTATGTTTTTTTTAATTACGCGCGGACGGAGTCGCGGGCAGAAGCTATTTTCTTCCACGCTTTAATATTAGGAGTCACCATGTAGCCTATCATAGTGACTGGCCTCGCCCGCATCACTTATTTCACTTAAAACTATCTTTTAAATAAAAGATTTACAAAGAAATATGTAAATTATAAAAGTTCCGACTCATTCAATTTCATCTCGGCTCCTTTCACAGTTCTTATTCGGTTAGTAGTTTCACAAGCGCAAGCTAAATTGGATTTACATCGGAGGCGGCCCGCCATAAGTTTTCACAAATGAAATTTCTTTGGAAATTTGCAAACTGTGAATTAATAAAGTTATTTAGATTAGCATTGTTCTAGGACTTGGGCTTATTTCTAAAAGCTTAGCTTCATAGCTTCTAAAGAACATAATTTCGGAAATCAAACCTAAGTCTACGGTTACATTGACTTCAGTTCTTTTGCAGTTTCTTTTGAAATCAAGGCGTTAATCAAAATTAGAGATCGAATAATGGATAAAGGATATGTCTTATTCAACAGCCAGGCTCATCGGCGGAGTGGCCGTTGCTGACGTTAATGCGTATCGGTTTAAAGAGCTCGTAAAGATTAACGCGGCGTCGGGCGGCGGGCGGCGGGCGACGTCGACAATGTTCATAGGTGTAGGCGCTATCGTTTAGAACTAATGATACTGTACTATCGCAGATGAAATGAATAATATAAACAGTTACACTCTACACATAACAAAAAGTCATTTTCCTGCAGAATGACTGCGTGTCATCGTCTCGAACTTCTGTACGAACCCGGCGGATATCACAAAAGAGTACTTCATCCAGCGCTATCAGCCTGCGCAGGATTTGACATCCTGACTCGTCCCAACGAATCCTAAAACTATCCTCACTTTCACTCTCCTTACGTAACGTGAACGTCAAACTTACTTATTTTAGGGATGTAAGTGTAACCGAGCTCAGCACCCAGGAGCCATCACATCACGTCAAAACACAAACTGGTCGATCACTGAATACGATCACAGCGGGGATTCATGTCGCACTTCACTGGGCGCGTAGCACTCGCGCGGGACGCAGCGCCGCCGTACGCGACACGTTCGTGCAGCGCGGCCGGCCCGGGGCACTGGCGCGCCGCGCCCCCGCGCCCCCGCGCCCCCGCGCCCCGCGCACCCTGCGCGCGCACCCTTACCCGCCCGCGCCCCTCCACGACCCTCGCCTCCGCCCCGAGCCCCCAACGATCGCAAGCCGTGGCCGGCGATGATCATTTTTACATCTGTATCGTGGTGACATTGAAATCCAACTTTCAAGAGCCGAGCTTCTCGCAGATATCGGAGGAGCGTAAATACTATATCCGAAACCCCTCAGGCTACCGACTACGTAATGGGTGGCATTAGCGACGCCACTGCCAGAGACGGCGGCGGCGGCGGCGACGTCGGCCTCGGCGTGGTCTCCGCGGTTCCCTCAATGGATGGCGTCGCTTCGGAATTTAATTTCGCACATTTTTTACGCTATGGGATATTGTAAGGATTTGCGGATTTCATTTACCCATTTACAAAGATGCCGTAGCCGGAGATGTTAGCTTAACGTCAATGTCGGACAGAGACCGGATCGTTATGTGGCATGCAATTGTAGACTGTACTAACCAGTCGTTCGACTAAATGACCTGAAAGATAGCAATCATCTATCAAATAAAATACCGTTCCTAGCTGGGCTACGTGACATTAAGGATAAAATCATCCATGTATAAGAGAAAACGTTTTATTGACTTTAAAAGAATGTTATTTTGGAATTTTGGAGGTCACAACCATAAACCTTTAACCTTTAACAAAAATTACATCACAAGTTCAAGTTCATCGGTTCAGAAATGAATAGGGACCAACCATACAAAACATTGCCTCATGGTATGTAGTGCACAGGACACACACCTTTTTGACACCAGCTCGTTGTAGTGCGTGCATTCTGTGTTTTGACCAGTAGCTCTTTTACCAAACTGACAAAGAGGGTAATTGGATTTTTCCCGGCTGGAAATTGTGCAAAGAACGAGTTCAAATCTCATCTCTGCCTTCGGAAGCATGTGCGGTGTTTTTACAATACAGTTCTCGCTCGGTCACCAATCATTCCGCATGTTTTCACTTGCCATATTAGTCTTAGTTTTGAAAATAAACCGTATTGTTTTCTTTAACTTGGCGTTATAATTTTGCTATTACGGACAACACCGTACACTGGCCATAACGTTTTTCTCCAATGCTCCAGCACGTCAGCTGCGGTGTCAGCGGTCCATCGTAAGATGTCAGCGCTCGTCTACGGAAGCCCATTAGTCTAACTCTTGTAGCAGCTGAGTTCTCTTCAGTTCCACGGATATGCGCGGCCTTAAAAGACTGATCGAGTCATTAACACATTCAGTAAGTCCTCATCTCTCCTATCGTAACACTAGTCATTAAGTCTTCAGTATCGTCGACTTTACGCCCATACGCTAGGATACATATCTCGCCTCCTAATTTCTCTCGGAACAAATCGTTTCTTTGTCGACGTCATTAAATTGGCTCCGTCGATGCGGCTCCCACAAAAATTTTAAGTTAACGAAGTCCCATCTCATACGAAAGTAGAACAAGCTGAAATTTAATTTTATCTGGGTACTGCATTAGCGGACACGTTCCCGCCCGGGATTTGGTTGCACAAACTTTTATAAGTTTCAGTTTTATGAAGAGTTGAAGTTTCTGTCACGCTGTCGCCGGGACACTTGATCTTGTCACCATTTGAATGACAATCGATATTAGTTATGATGTAGAACTTTGGTGAACATCAGTGACTTGTGAACGGGTCAGAAATCAATTATTATGATTATTTAGAGACTACCAGTCCCCCGCGACTCCGTCTGAATAATAAAAACAACGTAATAAGTAGCCATCTGTGCCAAATTTCATCATGATTCGTTGAGCCGTTCAGGAGATAGCTTCAAACAAACATCCATCCTTCCATCCATCTAAACATTGGCATTTATAACATTAGTAAGATTATGTTGACAAAAAGCATGCGTGAATGACACTCGCCTTGCGGTTGAACAAAGTCTCTTTGTGAGTAGATGTTTTGTGTGCAGGGTAATCCACTTCCCCTTCCCATTCTCTCCTTACAATAAAAGGGCAGGAAGGAGACACTGACTGACTCATCAGACGTAACGTGTAATTGGTTGCAACCTGCCTTCTGTGAGGTCGTGGTATTGCACCGGTCGAGCCGGCCCATTCGTGAAACAGATGTTTTTATTGCTATCGTTTACCAATGTTGAACTTATTTTAATAGGCCTTGGAGAGAGAAACAATTACAAGCAATAATATAAGTGAAAGATTTTTAGAAAGGCTTGCATATTATGTCAATCTTTTATTTATCTTACAGGTACTTTTGGCTACTTATAAAATAAACTTTCATAAGATTTTGTATCAATAAAACGGATGTGGCGTGTTGGTGTTAAAACTGAATTAGTTGTTACATCGTGGAATGCTCCAATTTATGTATATCCAAAACCGCGTCCGACATACGCCGCAGATTAATTCTGATTCTGGCCATCGTCGGGATTTAGCGGCAATAACATGCCCCCCGCACCCCGCACCCCGCGCACTCGCACCCCGCGCACCCCGCGCACTCGCACCCCGCACCCCGCACCCCGCACCCCGCACCCCGCACCCCGCACCCCGCGCACCCCGCCCGCATTGCGACACCGCGTGGCGCGGGGCTCGCGGGGCCTGCGGGGCGGGCCGGGGCGAGGCGAGGCGAGGCGGGGGGGGGGGGGGAGCAATTGATGCGCTTCATTGCATCCGGTGCTGCATCAAATATTCACGTCGTACCAAACTACAACAAACACACAAGCAATGCTTTTCAAATAAATGCAAAATATTACTTTATTGATGTAGCATTAAAATAATGATGTTCAAACATCAACATATTCTAATATTTATAAATAAAATTATTATAATATTTTTATTCAAACAATTAAAATTACTACATCTATGCTTAATTTCAACGACATCCATGCAGCCGTACTGGAGATACCTTCTAACAAACATCCATCCATTCATCTATCTATTCATCCATACATCCGAACGCTCCCATTTATTATATTAGTAAGATTTTTTTATTACAATTTTATTTTACTTACTTTAAAACTTTTTTAAAAGAAGTTGCTCGAACAGATGAACGTGTTTGACACATTTAGATAAGATTAGGTTTAAAGAATTTATTCTCAAAAAGATAAAGAAAAAGTCACTTACATGAGAACAAATCGCACAATATACATAATACATTTTATGAGAATAAAGATATTTATTAATATAAGTTTTACACAAATAGCTATTTCTGAGATTTGTACAAAAATCTGAAATCATGTAAGGTTAAAAAAATAGGAAACTTTAATACAAGTAGCAAAGTAAGAAAATTTCCGTATTTTAAATGTAAGACAAAATAATCAGAAACTATAAAAGCTCAATAATTTGTAATTTTGACCGCTTGTCCTTTCGAGTAGGTACGGGGATGGGTTTTAAAAAGAATTGGTCTGGAGTTACTTGGTAAAAAAAACTCCAACCAGACTTATACAATCATGATATTTGTACGATAGGTACATAAATCTAGGTACAGAATGAAGCGATATAAAGTTCAGTGTTTGGGATCTTTACATGCTGCGTGCAGCAAGTGGTGGTGAGTAGGGGCAAGGCGAGCGCGCTGGGCCGTGCTGGGCCGTGCTGTGCCGGGCTGGTTGCGGCGAGCGACGAGGGGCTTTGCATAATAGCGAGCACACCTTCGCTAAGTGCAAGTTCACAAACATTGAATAATTCATCGCCGCACCCGCGCCTCACAACAAACTGCTTGCTTGCACTTTGTAATTCCAAAGATTCTCACTTTAGATACTCGTATGTTAAGAATTGTCCCTTTATTATTTATTTATTTATCCAACGCCTCTTCTCATCGCCACTCCGCGTATGCTCTGTACATTCACCTATACAAAGTATTAGAGAGTATTTAAGAGTATTTTTTTAATTTACATTTACCACAAATTTTCCACGTCACCTGTAATTACAGCAACTATAGATAAATATCTATCTAGACAAAGCCCAAGTTATAGAAACGGGCAATTTCTGACTCGACATATTACAACAGATGTAATGTAACCGAAGGAAATGTTAATTATTTCCTCTCTCGCTCCAATGAGCCGCCAAATTAGGTGATCTCACTAATGAATTCCTTAAGGCGCGCTCGCTCCGGGTCAGTCAGGTGTTGTGTAACAAAGGCACAAATGTAAGCTCGCACCGCCGTCGCCGTCGCCGTCGCCGTGCCTCAGACCACTCACAGAATTATTCTTGTTTATTTCATTTTTTAAATTAAGCATTAAGATTCCAGATCTTACTTTCTCAGTAATTTTTCTGTATTAGTAATTCGTTCATAAAATTATACACTTCTAATGAGATTGAATCATAGTAACTGTTTGGCAACATGTCGACGTGTAAATATGAGGATTCACCGCCGTCGTCGCCAAAACCAGTCGCTCGCAACATGTTTGTCAAGATCGAAGCAAAAAAGTTGTCGTGATTTTCAAGAAGGCGGAGCTAATCTATAAAGTATGTACTGACTATGACTGACTAGACGACTCGCGTCGACGATTCAACGCTGAGTGTACGCAACGCATTTTAGTGTAAGTCACATATAGAGCCTCCTCGCTTCCCCGCGAGGTCCTCGCGCGATACGTGCAGACGGACCTCTGGGCGCGGATTGCGCGGGACGGCCTGAGAGCAGGGGGCGGGGGGGGGGGAAGCGATTAAATAAAACACGCCGTTCGATTTGCTATGGTTAATATTTTATGAGGTATTGCTTACTTCATGCTTCCATGTTTACGGGAACTTTCGTTCAAGTAGTTGCAAATTGTTTGCGTGTACATGTGTGTGTTACTCGGCCCCAGGGGTAGGGGTTCATTAAAACACGTGCTTTACTTGAGTATCGCATAATAGTTATTGTTGTGACAAAGCCGGGAGAAAGATATAGGCCGAAGAGAAACGGAGAAATGTTGCGTGTGTATAGAAATTTCTTTTCTGTTGTGTATGTTTTCGCATTTTGTTTGCAAACTCAGCGTTTTGCACTCAATTAAAACGCCCCATTTCTGTCCTTTTTCTTTGATAGGCTCACAAATAACACCAGACTAATATTTTGTAACATTGTTAGTAGAGATAAATTAATAATTACTGCAAATCCCAATTTAATAGAGGCTCAAAGCACATTATACACCCAGTAATATTTTGTTATGATGTCGTAGAGGTGCTACGTATAAATTGTGCGTAGCGTACGCAGCTCGCGTAGCATAGACTACACAGAGCGCCGACTGTCATATCACCCAAGCATATAACAGCATGTTTTTGTGCAGATATTACACGGTTGTTTTGTATTAAAAATGTTGTAAGGTTTTATTTCTGTGAGTGGCCGACAGTTTTACACTCGCTTTGTGTCCGTTTATTCGACTTAACTCTTCTGAATTCCATTTCCGTCTTCGCAATTAATAAGTTTCCGAATCGAGAAAATCAGATAATCCGATTAAAATTAATTAGAATGGAGTTTACTAAAACTTTGAAGGATATTTTAAAATGTTACGTTCGTTTGTAAGCTCATCTTTTATCGCGTTTAGTCGATGTTATATATAGTACCGTATTGTAGTAACAACCATTGGTGAAAGACGACAGACGACAGGCTGCGATTAGAGACAGCCCGCTGGTGTTACGTTTCCTGGTCTCGCTGACTTATCAGTAGAATGTTCGCTGCCTTAAATCTTCCACCGCCGCAAAAAGGTGTCTTTCGCCACCACACAGCTACGTGGCGGCCGCGCTGACGCAGGGCTCCCCTTGCATTGCATCCGCCGTTTCTAATCTAATTCTCGGGGTTATTTTATTCGACTGCCACTAATATTATCCCAAGAATCGAAAAAAAATCGCAATAAATACCAACCATTATCTAGTATCTGTGACATAAGGCAAAACAAATAATTGTATCTGTTTGAGGAATATTTGATATTTACTGGTCGTGGTAACGAAGAAGGTGTTAGGTAGCCTCACTTTATTAAATTTATGAAAATGTAAAAGGTAAGATAAAAGAGTGATATAATGAGTCTAGGTACAGTTATGAATAATTCATCGATGAAATTGCATTTTAAAGTGTTTACTGTCTGCGGAGGAGTTCGCGGGGTGAGGGGCGAGGAGCGGGGGGCGCGGGGCGGGGGCATGCGACGCAACACGACACCTACGTGCGGTGTCCACACACTTGACAGAGGTGTGCTCGAGAACTGATTTTAGAAAAGTGAGATATACACGCATTTTTATTACGATAACTTAACACACAATATTCACTTCTTGTTTAACTTGGTGTAAAATTACCTGCGAAGTAAATAAAGGCTGTTTATTCATAAAGTTTATAGATAGTATTGTAGTGGGCTTGTTCGTCTGCAATGTAAAGGTCTCGATGGCACAGGGGTCTCGATTTGTGGATACGACTGTACGAGCGCATATTTTCACATTTTATTCTTATATACTCGTACTTTTGGAAAAACTGCTTCTGTTCATTTCCAAGTTTTCTGAAGAATAATAAATATTCTCCTATACAAACTTTCAACCCCCGCTTTAGGGGATGGATTTAGAAAAAAATATTTAGTGGTTGCTTATTAAGTAACAGAAATCTTTAAACCTATATTTTAGGCCCGGCCGTGCACCGTGGACCAGGCGACAAGCGCAGTGTATCTGCTTTTGATCGTTTGAGGCGTATAAACTCAAACAGAATCGAGAAACAAATAATCAAACAGGCAACTTAAATAAAACTGTTCAGTAAAGGTCGTCATTATTCAAAATTGTCGTATTGTTTGGAAAAGTCTTTATGAAAAGTTAAATATGAAAATCGTTCAAAGAGAAGTAGTCGTCGTTTCTATGTCCGTCGTAAGTGATGAGGTTTTTTTCTATTTGATAGAGCTCGGAGCGGAGCGGAGCGGTGACGAGCGGAGTGAACGGGGCAGAGCGGTTCTAATTTGATAGTGTATTTTTTGGCGTCGGCGGCAACTTTTGTCGCTCGAATGACGAAAATGTAGTTGTTGCATACCGCCCGATGAGCACAAGTGCCAGAATGCAAGTGTCCTTTGTTTCCACTATAAAAAATGTCTCACTCGCGGCTAACTCACTGAGCACCGATTGGTCGGTATCAAACATCAATCTTCAGACATGTCGTTCAGATTATAATATTCTAATGACGACTGAAGATAGAAGAATTAAAGCGCGTCAACGACAGAGCCTGGCGGTACTCGCGGGGGAGGGAGAGGTCTGACAAATTAAGACGGGGAGATGAAAGCGACGACGGCATTTCTTTATTAATTCCTCTCCCAATTCCTGCGACTGTATTCGCGACAACGAAATTTTTGATTTCTCTATATTTCAGTTTTTAATAACAATCAATATAATGTAGTTTCACATTGGGAAGGTTAAGACAAAATTATAATGACATAATTAGGTACATTTGTCGCCCGAGACTCGCGCGGGCTCGCGCGGGCTCGCGCGGGCTCGCACGGGCTCGCGCGGGCTCGCGCGGGCTCGCACACGCTCTGCAATGTACGTATGTGTTTATTTAACGGAGCTGGTATTAAATACATCATGTTTTTTAATATATCTTTCACTAGCTTTTACCCGCGACTCCGTCCGCGCGGAATAAAAAATAGAAAACGGGGTAAAAATTATCCTATGTCCGTTTCCTGGTTCTAAGCAACCTGCCCACCAATTTTCAGTCAAATCGATTCAGCCGTTTTTGAGTTATAAATAGTGTAACTAACACGACTTTCTTTTATATATATTTTTTTATTTTTTATTTTATATATATAAATAGATTTCTAATGCACAACTTTTTATTCATTAATTGGATTCGTGTTTTTATTTTATTTTCAGAAGTGCTTTAATTGATTTTAAAAATCGAATATAGAGCTCGCTTCGTTAGTAACGGTTAATAAGAATTAACCGTAACTTTTTCAACGTGAGCTCTTATTCAACTGTTATCCTTGAAAATATTTAAGTGGAATGAAATTAAAAGAAGATTAACAATAAAGTTGCTAATAGAGTGCGTACTCCTATACACAGGTATGTACGTACTGGGCAGGTTCATGCTGGCATATTGCGATGCGATGACAATAAACATGGCTTGTTTGTCAACGTCAGAGGACGGCGCGCGGCACGCGGGGCATGCCATTTGTAACACACGCGGCCTAGGGGGGGGGGGGGGGGTAGTTGTCGCCTGCTGATCCTGCCAATATGTGGCGAGGGAAGCAGGTCGAGGCCGGCGCAGCTTCTACATACGACACGCACAATGCTAATCTATATATTAATGAATGAGATCACATTAAATTTACAATTCACTATACAAATCATTGAGTATTTCATATTCCACACGGATGAAGTCTTGAGTCAAATGCTTACTTGATTATCACTTAATCAGAGTTCTGACTCAATCACGGCTGTGGCACGACACTGTAATTGTCAAGAGGATGTCATTAAGTGTTAGTTGACGTTTAATTAACAATTATCGTATCAGTATAACACGTATGTTCGGCCAGGCGGCGGCGTGATTGATCTGCCAGTAATTGCTGCTCGGATCGTGGAGCGGGTCGTGAGGGGGTCGTGGGGCGCGGGGCGCAATTGAAGTTGATAATGAAGATAGTAAAGCATTATTTTTATAACCCCTTCCCCCGTATAACACCGTACTCTAATAACGCATTTTCATATTAGTGGATTTCAACCCCTCCCTCGTATAACATGGATATTGCCCCATATTTGTGTACTGTGAAATTTATAATTATTTGTACAGTTCATAATTACGCAGGTTACGCATAATTCATAGCTGGCATTGAATTGTAAATATGTATTATTTGTCTTAAGAATAATATTCGTACAAGCGCATTATACGAGAACACTCTTACGAAGCGTTTACCTTTTTAATATGTGTATTTTGTTTTACAAAGCGTTGTCCCAGCGGCGGCGAGGCGGGTAGGGTGGGGAGGGGGAGGGGGTGGAACAGGGGGGGCTGCATACGGCTTGTGTATTGTAAAAGTCCAGCAACACAAGAGCAATGCAACGTATTCTTCTGTTAGCGTCTTGTAGGCCGGCGCCGGCGCCAGCGCGTTTTGTCTTTACTGTAGCCTTTTTTTGAATTTTTTAATATTTATGAATTTTAACACTGAAACACTGAAAACTGTTTGTGTATTTTGCTAGATGTTAAAATCTTTGAAAGAACAATATCTACAACATTGCATCATCGAGGCAGAAGAGAGAATGGCTACGCTTCGCCCGCATGTATGCGAACCTTTAGCTGCAACCCTTCAAAGGCACCGCTACAAATTATTCCGCTTTATTTCTCACAAGTTGGTTTCTTTAAGGTTGAATAATAGAGCTCGTTTGTGCTGTCAATTATTACACACTCAGCAGCTCAGAAATAACTTTGGTAATACGAGTACCTATATCACTCGGCCGCAGTGAGAAAGTCGGAGGAACAATAAAGTCAAACAAGTTAGATACAGATTTAGCTGTGTTACTTAAATAAAATAATTATAGCTGAACTCGTTAATCTGGTTAAAACAAATACATTCAATATTCCAACTACAAAACCAAAAAGTACACAGCAACATTACGAATACATTCCGAGTAATGTAATAAAACTTAATTGAGATATCGTTTTAACGAGCTTTGAAGTCGTTTTGTCGTAAATCCTCGGCTCCACTCGCGGCGCATCGCCTTTGTCCGCACTCGCTGCTTCGTCTGTTTGTAAACTGTCCGCGGAACGCCTTTGATCTTCCACTCATCCTGTGAGCTGAACTATTTCTGTATGTACTTACGTACATTTTATTGCTCTTATGATAACAACTTAACATTTTCACGTTTGACTTTTACGGAATTACAAATTCTGTTCTGACTGTGTCTTGTTAGTTGTTAGGAAGTTATTGCCAATGTTTGTAACAATAGTATCGAATGATGTGCGCGCGGGGGGTGCAGGTGCGAGGGGTGCGTGGCGTGGGGGTTCAGGACGAGGCGAGGGGGTCTGGGGAAGGGCCGTCAATCATCCACGAGTTCAACGTGGCTGAAGTCAGATGAAGTTCTAAACACAGTTTTCTCAAGTTCGTCGATAATGTGGTAAATGTCAGATGAAGCGCAAACACAAATAACATATTATATGTACAAGGAAATTGTTACTTGTATATATGTATGTAGACATCGTGTAAGATAGGTATATATATATACCATTCGAGTGAATTAATGATTAACTTGAAAGTTTAAGTAACATCTGAAGCGCGGCTCAAACTTGGTATGAATTAGAATAATTTCATTAAATGTTAGTCAGTGAAACATTTCGCTGTGAGAAAGAACAACAGACAGCTCGTTAAAAGATACATCATGAAGACGGTGACGTGCTGTAGCGCTGTCAGTTTGCTTGTTGTAACTGTGACATGGAACATTGAGGAAACGTAACAAAGTAAAAACATTAAAGTTATCAAGGTACAATAGAGAAAGACTGAAATCGTTATCATGAACAAGAGTAGGTACTTGTATTAAAATAGCTTCAGAAAATGTTATCATACTCGAAGTTTAGCAAACTCCATACACTCACGATATAAAAGTTTATCCGGTGGCGGCGTGTTGCAGCGGCGGCAGGCGGCGGACGGCGGGAGGCGGTCTAGCTACTGCTGCTGCTCTCGACTAAAGTGTTAAGTTTAATACATTTGTTTTAAATGTTATTACTCAAGATAAAAATATTTAAACTTTTTATATAATTGTAAATATAATTTTTATATCATTATTATATGTATAGGACGAGTGTGTGCGCTAATTGGATTGTGGTGAAACTTGCGTAGGTAGAGTTATTTAAAAAAAAATATTTTATATCTCATTTAACGGGGCATTGCAAGAGAAGTTATTAAGACTTTAAATACTTAGGTATATATATACATATATAAGACTCAAAGTATCGTGCGACCGATATGTTGATGTGTTGCATCGCACTGTCTCCATACTTACGAGTGCCTGTTTGAAGTGAGCCGCGGGACAGTAACTTGTACCGGTACGTGCCTTTGTTCACTTTTTATCTTCAAACATAAAAAGGTAAAGGTGCTCACAAAATACAAAAACCCTTATCACAGTTATAAGAACAATACGCGACGGTGCGTTTCTGGTAAAGAAAACTTTTCTGAAGAGACTCTTAAGATATTCATAAGAAAAACAAGGTCGTTATAAAGTTGGCCGCGTCACGTTCTAATGTCCCGGCCCCGGCCTCTCCGCTGCCAAAATATACTACTTCAAGGTCGCCGGAGGGCGTAATGAAGATGAATGTGACTTGACACAAATTTTTGTCGATTTTTTTACTTCTCAAAGAAAGCAATGAGGTTTTATTCGTCGAGATCACGCGCCGGAGCACAAGACGAGCGGCGACGACCTCCGGGAATCAGTTGACGAACAAGGCAAGTATTCCTTTGACCGCAGAGAATCTCTAAAACGTCTTTGTATTGTCTTCTTTTTGAAATTTGATTGAACACAGACATTGACTTTCCTTCAATAAAATTCAGATTTGGCTCTACACTACTCATCTCTACATCGGCGCTGCGGCTTGTTCGTTACTAAAGTAATAAACGGAAACAATTTAACTAAAATTAGCTAACTAACTAACTAAAATTGATTTTATAAAAAAGTTCTTTTTGTAAAAACAAGAAAATACCTACGTTAAAATTTCTGGGAATGTAGAAGTTTGTTTTAAATATATGTAGTCACATATATTTCTCGCGGCTAGTAATTGTTGTGACATTTGACCGATAGAGAAAAAGACGAACACGAATTTAGAATGTTAAGCAAACGATAGTAAAAGTGGTTAAGGTGGCAGTTGGAAACCACAGCAATGTTTGATACAGTTCAGGCAGGAGTGAAGCCCCGCGCCGCCGCTCGCTGATAAATGTTCACAGCTTTTAGGTTTAAATCGAAAAGTATTCGTGAAATTCTTGTCTATTACTACAATTAATTCGCTTTCTTACGATTTTTTTAATTAAAATAATGCTATAAAGAAAATACAACAAGTTTTATGTTTATTTAGGCGCGTCGTTCGCCGCGCCGTCCGCCGCGCCGCCCCTGAACCCGACACCGCCCGTTGCAGCGCCGCTATCACCTAGCCTCATAAATTAACGTCTAATCACTATCATTAATAACGAACATGCGACACATTCGTTGGTTAAATACAAAACAACGCTTAACAAATATCAATATCGATAATATTATATTTTACGCGTTCACATTATAAAATCAAATTGAATTGAATTAAACGGTTGAGTTATAATAATAGTATTTAAATAAATACAGCTATTATATTATGAATGGAAGACAAGCAATCTCAGGTCGCTGAGTTTTGACGTATCTCAGCTTGTGGGCCGGACCTGGACTGAAGCCGGAACATTGCTTTGAAGTAGAAATGTTGAGACTCGGCGCTCGGTGCGAGATAGCGCATTCTGTAAATGGAAGATTTTGAAAAAAAAGTAAACAAATGCCGCTCAGTCGATAATTGATGATTTATTGATAGAAATGATCCTCGTTTCATTACCGCATCAAGCCAAGTTTCCTGAGTGCCATTTTGCCCTACGTTAATTGTTTTTTTTTTTTTGTAATTATTACAGCTTTTGTTGTGGTCAGTATGAAAACAGGTAAATTATTTGAAGCATATTTCACGTATTTGTTTCGACAAATTACAGATGTAAGGCAAACAAACGCGCGCTTAACTCACTTGTGAACAATTCCCGCACCTTTTATTGTTGCCGACACGACAGGACGTTTGTTCGGAGCTTAATTTATAAATTATATTTGTATTTGTTTGCTGTAAAAAATTAAATTGTTTTGTTGAAAAAAACCTTACATTATTTACATGAGTGTTGCTATTTATTTTCCAAACAAAAGAAAATCATAATTCGTACACACTGACGTGACGCCGACAACAACTTGTAAATTATACATATACATACATGGTCTCTGATATTTAATCACAATGAGTTTGAGATAATTTGTAGTTTTTGGGTTTAGCAAATAAAAAAGCAATGCAAAGTGGAAAAGGTTTTGATTCGAGCTCTAATTTATTTACGCAACAAAGCGCCGGCAGCGCCGGCAGCGCTGGGGGCGCTAGCGGTGCACGTGCTCTCCAAACGACTTCCTTTTAAAAGCGAACTTACTGAAACCTGCTTACTGTATGTTATGAGCAACTCCGCATCTGCCAAATTTGTATGTGTAGGTGAAGTCTTTTTCTTCTCTTTCATATCTTTATTTTTTAACTTTTCGTGATACAAACATATTTTAATTTTCATCGTGATTGTAAATGTCAAGATATTTAACATATCAATTATTATCAAATGATATCATTTGCGTACAACAACAACTAAAATTATATTACTGGTGTTTGAAAGAACTGTAAAGTTTCTAATTATCAATACTAACTTGTTTTTTTACATAGTTGTGCAGAGTTTGTTGTGGTAAGTTAGTAATCTAAATTTCAATCTAAATATACTGAAATTGATGTGTGATTTTATAAACAGCTACTATTCAGTTGTGATCGACGTGGAGTAGGTACGGTATCCTACAGTTGTGTGGCTTTGCGCGGCTAATGATCCCGTTTGTGTAACACGTAATGTCATTAACTGCACCCCTCTCTCTGTCTCTCTCTCTCTCTCTCTCCACTCTCTCACCATTTTATACTTTTTAAAACTTGTTATAGCGAAGTGAAATGTGAACGTCCGCCGAATATTAGAAAGGCCTTTTTAGTAGCACATAAAAACATCTCATATTTCTTCTTTCACAAAACCATTACATGAAATGTAATCATAGGTTCTGCTTGCTGTCACGATGTTTATCCACCCCCACCCCCCTCCACCCCCCTCGCCCCACTCTACTGCGAGCGAGTTCTAAAACTGCCTGCGATCAAAGAATTTTCTTTTGTTTGGTAATTGAGTTGAAAAGAAGCGAGCTCTCCTGTCCTCGTCATCTCGAGTTGCTCAACTTTTTCAATGTAAATTAATTTGTTCCATTCAAATTGATCGGTTTTTTGGTGGATTTTAGATTTTATTGAACGAATTGCTTTCAGGATGATAATTAATTTTTTGCAAACTAATAAAAAAGTTTGATAGATCATCGGCTTGAGATTATTTTTGTACGTTTGTTGTTGAAAAATATTACATACATATACGTAAATCATAAACGATATCTATTGCCAAATTCTTGAAGAAAACGAGTCAACTCGCAACTGTCAAAAACTTTGGGAAACTAAATTCAAATGAGCCGCCATTTGGCTTAAATACGCGGCGAGTGAGCCAAGTTTTGATTTTTGTTTTACGTTTTTGCACTCATAAAACTAAACATGAAGCACAAAAGGAAATAATAAAAAATATATGTACAATAATGTACAAAAACACATGTAAATGTGTGTATGTTTAGGTATTAAGTTTTATTAGATCCCACAAAGAATCTGGTACACAGTATTATATGTGGCAGTAGGTACTGCAGAATGTGAAGTAGGGAATTTGCTTAACGCACAGAATGATTTTGTTTACGCTTAATTTTAATATACGGCTTTAATCCATCCTTATGTAGTAGACGTGCCGCGCGTTCGAACGAAAAAGTTTGAATCATCGTTCCTTGTGCTTGTGCGTACTGCTAAGGATTGGAACAAGTTGCCGGCGTCAGTTTTTCCGTCCATGTACGATGTGGGGGCCTTCAAGAGTAGAGTGAATTGGCATCTTCAAAGCTAGCGCGTACCATCTTTCGACATCATCACCTCATCGGGTGGGATCGTGGTCAAGCGCTAACTTTTTCAATATAAAAAAATAAGTTAGAATAAAACGCATTGATTTATTAGTTATTTTTCTTTTATTTTTTGATGCCTTCTCCTAACGTTAGTTCTATTTTAGAAATATTTTTCAGTGTCCGCGGGCAAAGGGCGCCGTCGCACGTGAAAACGCTTTTGTTTCACGCGTGAAAAAATAACCGCTACGAAACATGAATAAAACAAAAAAAACTGAAAATAAAACTCTAAACAAGAAGAAGTTTGTTATCAATCGAATCAATAGAATCAAAATGACGAAACATTAATGTTGAGAAAAGTAATTAATTGTCGAATTGCGCGAACGTTTCGTAGCTGAGAGAGAACACTCGCCTCGACAGAAGCACTTTTATATTTTTGTAATAAGTCTCCTCGTCACGAGAATGAAACGATTTCGCAAATTATTTTAATGGTTTCCTTCGCTAATGCGTTTCCATTTTTATTACGATTTACTTTTAACACTTCAAAAGACATATTTCTCAAATAATCATTAAATCTAAATTAATTTAAAATCATTGAGAGTGCCTGCGTTACTTCCCCCTTTGAGCAACGTGGCCTTTTTTGGAAAAAAAGTTATGCTATAAATTAAAAAGGTTTAATTCAGAACAGATATTAGTAGGTCGCTAGATAAAAATCGAAGAGTTCATTGAAGTGATTCGCAGATTGGTACCGCCGAGGCCTGCACACAAAATGAAATGAAACAAGCCGCTCGCCGCTTTGTTGCGTCGACATCATAGCCTATTTGTTTTTAAATATGTACATAAGTACCGCTTTATTTCTCCGTCGACAGTGTGCCAACTAAACGTATCAGTTTGGAATTGCCCGGTCAGGACTGACACAGGATGTTCCCATTTGGAATAAACCAGATTTTATAATTGTCGGTGTTGTGTTAAATTTTTTACGGCTGGAGGTAAATGGTATAACTTGATATAATATTGATTAAGTATAAAACGCAATCCGCTCTCCGTCGCTGAGTTCAATGATACTTGCCAGTCAGATCGCGAGTCAAACAAAAGCACTGCAATCGGTCGCATCGCGCTTGTTGCTTTGCAGCGGCAGCGGCAGAGGCAGAGGTGTTGCGAAGCGCGCTCGTGTCGCGCCGCGCCGCCGTGACGCTTCTTTTGTCCTCGACTCGATTCGTTCTGTCGATTGTTTCTTTCATCTGAAATGTTTCTGGAGCGAAACATTATTGAGTCGATGAGTGTGCCGTCGAAGAGATTTATATTTTACTAGAGATTTGCAAATATCAAGGAAATTCCACTACGCTAGATCTCTTTGTATTAATTGGAATAATATCTAGATAATTAATCTATTTTAAGCTGAAGAATAATAGTTTTTAATCCTTCATTTCGAGAAGGTAAAGTGAACTGACATCTAATCACATTGTAACTAATGTAACATAGATGTTGTCAATACATCGAGCAAACGTGTTGTATTTGAATTATGAATACAAACGCGTCTCGTCACGATTCTGACAAATTTACGGCCTGTGCGGGGTGCGGGGTGCGGGGTGCGGGGTGCGGGGTGCGGGGTGCGGGGTGCGGGGTGCGGGGTGCGGGGTGCGGGGTGCGGGGTGCGGGGTGCGGGGTGCGGGGTGCGGGGTGCGGGGTGCGGGGTGCGGGGTGCGGGGTGCGGGGTGCGGGGTGCGGGGTGCGGGGTGCGGGGTGCGGGGTGCGGGGTGCGGGGTACGGGGTGCGGGGTGCGGGGTGCGGGGTGCGGGTAGCGGGGTGCGGGGTGCGGGGTGCGGGGGGCACGCACGGGGCACGCAGCGGGGCAGAGAGCACGGCCTATGAATATTGATGAGGACTGGACTGCTCGCTTCGCTACAATTTCCGAAACGAGCAGCTTCCCAATCCCGACGACCGCGTGTGCAGTGTGCAGTGCAATGCTGACAATATCCCTATGTACTAACCTATGTACTAATAATATGAACCTACTACGGCCACATAAAACAATATTGAGAGAAAAAATATAGCTTATATAAAATTAATTTTACTAAATTAATTACGGAGTACAAAATTAGTCGATCACCCTCTAAACTACACATCTACTTTTCCGATTGTCATTGCAGTCTTTGGGTCGTAGAATTCTAAGCAAATTAAAAAATACCGCGGATAAACAAAAGTGGTCCTAGATCTAATATTGATTTCGGCCAACAGACATTGTAACTGCTATCTGTAGGAACTGTGCACTTGTGTACTCTCTGTGTAAAACTTTGCACATTACCTGCTCGTAGCTCGTAGCAGTTCTCCCGCGCCGGCGCCGCGCACTTCGCATAAACTACCTAAGTACTTTCAGACGGCAAACGTAACAGTGCTTCACAACAGTAAAACTCGTCTTATTTTATTTTACTTTTCATTTTTATATCATAACATAATATGTACAGGTCTTACGCAGAGCTGGGCATTAACTCGTTAATCCGTTAATCGTTAATTAACGAAGTTAACATTTTGCTTAACGGATTAACTTTTAAGTTAACTTCAAAAAGTGTTAACGCTTTTGTTAACTTCCGTTAAATTCAACTTCCGTTAAAAAAAGTCCGTTAATCGTTAAATTAGAAACTTGGAGACATTTTGTTTAAATTACGTGCCACGCCACGCTCGTAAGATCAACTATGTTGGGCGACTGTCAGCGACTCGAATGGTGAACGAACGAATTGATAATTGATATATATGAAGTTCGCGTGCAAGTGTGATGCATCAGAGCGTCCGGGAAAGACTTGACCAACAGGACAAAATCAAAAGAAGGTTCGAAATAGTATATTTCATTACGAGTATATAAAACAAGAGTGTGTAATAGCCCACATTCCGAACGCTCTTCGTCCCTGCAATACCCTCCAATCCCTTTTTGAGCAACTGTATTAAAACAATTTTTTACTCGTGCTTTTTCTTTAGCTTTTCCAAACTCGTGCGTTCTCTTTCTCAACTGTCAAAATAATGTCTATTAAAAAGAAAAAAACCAACCACGAAGTTTTTACAAAAAAAAAATCATTGAAGTTTTTATGATTCATGCAAATATTTCTAAAAAGAAGTTCCTAATTTGTTACAATTTAATGATTTGATTCAATGAATTAGGTTAGGTTTAATTTTATTTCATCTCATTAAATTTCATTTTCATTTCATATCAATAAAAATAATCTACTGAAGACTTGGCAGTTTGGGCATAGCTCCCTTTGCCTACCCAGAATGGGTGAAGAAAACAAAAAAAATCTCTGTTAGTATTCTTTTACAGTTGGCGCCATTTTTCAAACATTTTAGTTAGTTGAGTTTATTGTGTTTTTATTATTCTATTAAATAGCTTCATTTTTTCGCAACTGTATTTAAATAGTTGTTTAGTACACGTGCGGAACTGTCATTACAACTTGTTCCAACTGTCAACCCTCACCTTCGGCTGCGCCTCGGCTCGGGTAGACATTTGTCGGAACTCTGCAATGACAGGCTTTCCGCACTCGTAATGAAATATACTATAATGCATTCATACTTGTCTCCAATACTAATTTGTTATAGAATGTATAGTCAAATTACTATTTTAAACAAGTGTCGCCACAATAACTGTGAAATTAGTATGAATAATTTTGGTATGGTTAACTGTTAACGATTAACTTTAACTTGCGTTAAATTTTCGAGAATTTAACGCTTTAACGATTAACGAAGTTAATTTTTTAATTAACGAATTAACTATTAACGAAGTTAACTTTTCGATTAACTGTGCCCACCTGTGGTCTTACGGCACTCACGTGGGGTCGGCGCACAAGAATTTATTAACCTAAAAGTTTTGTTAATTTAACGCTACGTGGTAAATTAAATATTTATTTTTTAATTATGAGCTAAATAATTTTAGTTAAAACCTTGAAACTTACTTCTAAAATAGATCAACAATAATTAACAATAAAAATAAGTAATTAAATATTATAAACAGAACAAAACTTCACCAACATAAAAAATGTGCGACCCTCTAAAATTAGGTATATACAAGTACAGATGTCATCTTGACTTCGTATAAAAAAAAAGAGGTTCGTTTAATTGACTGCATGTAAATAACGTCAAGGTGAAGAGAAATCGATTTTTTCAAATTGAAATGAACAGAGATTGAAAAGTGAAATGAGCTCAGTTTGTATTGCTGAAACATCATAAATACGGTACACCACGATTTATTTTTTATACATGTACTTATCACCAAATTGTAATGGTTGAAACCTCTGGCAAATGAAGGTTATGTATTATGTTAGTAGGGTATTATTTCAAAAATTATTTTATGTACTTACAAAAAAATTAAGAAATTCAATACATTATTAAATTTGAAATTAATCTCGTCGTTAATTTAAAATAGTAGCGGAAGATGGTGCGTGTTGTGATTCATCTCAACTCACTCAACGCACGACGGAGCTTTAACATGATAAGTATTTTAACCGCGTTGTAAACATTTTACATTTGATCTATGTGGTTACGGAAATAATTTTATTTTAGAAGCTTCCTCAGAAAAATTAAGCTTTAACATATTAAAAATGTAAGGATTTGTCAATCGGACAACTTTTCCATCTCTGACATTAGCGTTGGTAAATTCTATGACCGTTTCTATTGCTGATTTGACTAATAAATTTCAATTCTTGATCATGACATCACGCGTCAATGGAGGGAACAATTAAGCTAATTATTTTTTGTTGTGTTGTTATTGTCAGCGGAAGGTTCTTATAAAATAAAATTAGGAAGTCAAAGGGAGTTAGAAAATGCGTAACATTGGAATTCAATTTTTAATAAAGAAAACGTCTGTCGTCAACTAGTTAGTAATTAGTAATTAAAATAGTTTTAATTATGGTTAAACTTTCTTCTTTGTTTAATTTTTAGAAATATAGACGACGGTATTTAGTTAGAAGCCAATCGCTCCACCTCTAATTAAAAAACTTTTTATAATAAACTAGCTTTTACCCGCGACTCCGTCCGCGCGGAATAAAAAATAGAAAACGGGGTGAAAATTATCCTATGTCCGTTTCCTGGTTCTAAGCTACCTGCCCACCAATTTTCAGTCAAATCGATTCAGCCGTTCTTGAGTTATAAATAGTGTAACTAACACGACTTTCTTTTATATATATCGGAGAGCGCAGACTACAGCGACATCTTCGTAGTGATTGTTGGAACGTCAAGTTGATTTGACTTGGGTGTAATCGGAAGTGGAGGATAACAACACTGTCAGCTGTCAGGGTGACCATTCGTCAATGTTATTGTGTCAAATTGGAGATATCAATCTGGCATTCAACCTTTTGAAGGGCAGTCAGGCGACAGACATCAACTCGAACGGACGTGTTGTTAACCTCCTTCCGACTTCGCCGCGTTCCAAAACAATCCAGTGACATCTTGCTCATCCGGCCATATTTCGTGATTGTTATAATCTCCATTCAATTAATTAAACCAACTGAACGCACAGCGTATTTGATTTCGAACATCCACACGATCAAGGAACGAAGAGCAGAATACTGATGTACGCCCACCCCCATCTTCCTTCATCAGAAGCGGGATGAACGTCCGCGCAAAATGAAAAGAGCAACGAAGCGAATATTTGGCGTGCCATGTTCGAACAACAATACCAGAATATGCGCGCATTGATCGAAGCATCTACTTGGCTATCTCAAATTGCATACAAAGGAATGAATTGAATGGAATTCAAGACACTTTTTTACTGCAAGATTTATTTCGACGGAAACATTGTCAGGTACCCTCATTAAATTAAGTGAACAAATCCGAGCGAAAAAGAATCACTTCCGGCATATGCAAGTCGATTGATAGCCTCTTTAACGAATCGTTGGAAAGATGTAAACAAAGAAGAAATAGCTTAGTTACGGTACTGATATTGCAGTTTGAGACTTCAACGCTTGGCTTTTACTACCAACATCGTTTCGCGAGAAAAATTACAACAGGAATTGAATGCATTCTCTCAACTGAAACGCAAGATAAATACCAACGGCGAGTCATCGAGTGATCTTGATTATAAACGAGCAAAGTTAACTGATCTCAAGTGTTTCAATTGTGGAAAATCCGGCCATAAGCGAGCAGAATGCAGAAGCAAGACGATCGACGTGAAAGGAAGAGCTACAACACCAAAGACGTCAAGTCCTGTCATGCAGCAGCCTACTCCAAGGCCCTTGGTGTGTTACAAATGTGGCAAACCGGGCCACATCGCCGTCCGATGTAACAGCGGCGGCGGCTTCAGCGGCGGTGGCAGCGGCGGCGGTGGTGGCAGCCGCGGCGGGACGAGCGACGGCGGCGTCGGCGCGTCTCGGGGCGAGCGTCCTGTTGATGTCTGCGTCGTGCAACTACCGGCGGGCACATTACAACATAAAGGTTCACTGATTTACTTTATTTATGATTCTGGTGCTGAATGTTCGTTAGTTAAAGAAAGTTTTGCAGCCAAATTTAGTGGCAAGCGGTTTACTAATGTTGCTATGACTGGTATTGGTCAATCACGAGTATTTAGTACAGAACAGATTTTGTCTTGTGTTAAAATTAACGATCTCCATCTCGAAGTATTGTTACATGTTTTGTCCGATAATTACCTACAGAGTGACGTCATGTTAGGCCGTGAAATATTAAATCAGGGTTTTGCTATGAACATGACATCGACAGAACTTTGTTTATCTAAAACTGTTTGTGTAAATTTGGTAAATAACGATAAGGCACGTACACTGGATTTAATTACTATTGAGATGGATCTAGTAGGTAGTTAATGTATCACCTGTATTGCTAGACAGGGGAAAGGTTATCGTCGCTCGATTTAGGCGGCAAGGTTATCGTCACTCGATGGAGGTGGCATGAGTTACTGTTGCTCGATTTAGGTGACAGTAACGACACTGTATGATGAAGGTTATCGTCACTCGATGGAGGTGGCATGAGTTACTGTTGCTCGATTTAGGTGACAGTAACGACACTGTATGATGAAGGTTATCGTCGCTCGATTTAGGCGGCAAGGTTATCGTCACTCGATGGAGGTGGCATGAGTTACTGTCGCTCGATTTAGGTGACAGTAACGAACACTGTATGATGAAGGTTATCGTCACTCGATGGAGGTGGCATGAGTTACTGTTGCTCGATTTAGGTGACAGTAACGACACTGTATGATGAAGGTTATCGTCGCTCGATTTAGGCGGCAAGGATATCGTCACTCGATGGAGGTGGCATGAGTTACTGTCGCTCGATTTAGGTGACAGTAACGAACACTGTATGATGAAGGTTATCGTCACTCGATGGAGGTGGCATGAGTTACTGTCGCTCGATTTAGGTGACAGTAACGACACTGTATGATGAAGGTTATCGTCGCTCGATTTAGGCGGCAAGATTTAGTTGGTTACTATCGGTCGATTTCGGTGATGATAACGACACATAACTAGGGGTTATTGAGCAAATCATGGAATACTATCCGAGCCAAATAGATTTGATTTATTGGTTAGTGATGTGATCGTGAATTAGTGTTGCGTATGGTATGGTTGTTGATTGAATCAGTTGGTCAGGTTAAAAATGTCTAAAATTGAATGTTGTAAGTTACTTGTTGTGTGTAAGATGTGTGATGTATGAGGTTCATAATGCGTTCCGATCCTACCAATGAGAGTTAATCAGGATTAGCCGAGTCGGGACCTTATTACTGCAGTTACTTTTCTGTCTTTACAGGTATCACACTGGGACGTGTGACTTGTCAAGATGGCCGTATCGGAGAGCGCAGACTACAGCGACATCTTCGTAGTGATTGTTGGAACGTCAAGTTGATTTGACTTGGGTGTATTCGGAAGTGGAGGATAACAACACTGTCAGCTGTCAGGGTGACCATTCGTCAATGTTATTGTGTCAAATTGAAGATATCAATCTGGCATTCAACCTTTTGAAGGGCAGTCAGGCGACAGACATCAACTCGAACGGACGTGTTGTTAACCTCCTTCCGACTTCGCCGCGTTCCAAAACAATCCAGTGACATCTTGCTCATCCGGCCATATTTCGTGATTGTTATAATCTCCATTCAATTAATTAAACCAACTGAACGCACAGCGTATTTGATTTCGAACATCCACACGATCAAGGAACGAAGAGCAGAATACTGATGTACGCCCACCCCCATCTTCCTTCATATATATAGATTTGACATGGCTCAATGAGACGAAGTGAGGTTCCGCGGCAGTCAATCTGCTCCGCGCGTGCCGCCCGCCGCCCGCCGCCGCGCCTCGTCTTCCGGTCACACTGCATCAAATAAAATACTTTGACACAGTAATTTCGTATTATTTCTAGCATAAACATTATGTCTTCCGACAGTTGACACCATATCCGTTGCGACTTCATTAGCAGTTGGCAAACACCCCCCCCCCCTGCCCGCAGCCCGCAAGGACACGAGAGAAGCCCTAAATCCGTCGTCATATCCCCGCCCCGCGCTCCTCTCTCCCCTCACACACGGAGGAGACGCGGATCGGAGACACGAGATCAAAGAGCTCGAGCTATTTGTAGCAGCAGAGAAGGTAGGACGCGAGGAGCGACGCGACATCGACTAATCGACGGATTTATTGCAAACGACGCCCGCGTCCGGTGTCTTGAGTTCAACATTACTAATAATGTTGTTCTTTGTTTAATGGACATAGAAATAAATGAGGCGGACGAAACAGAAAATATTACTTTCACTAAATTAACAATGTGAGGCGATCCTCTTTTTAAATGTCGAGTTTAATGGTGAACAAATTGAGGAGGCGACGCGATGCGGCCGAACTGGCTCATTTTGTTTGTGCGCGCGGCTGTGAATTGACGACGCGACGCTGAGACCGACTGACTTACAGCGGCCGGACCTGACTCCGCTGGGGACACTTCCCAACAACCACTTCACGTACGCCTTACAAAATGTGTGTTTTGCCGATTAATCTATTTAAAAGTCTTTGTTTACAAGAACATTTTTCTAGACATGAATCTGAAATATTAATGTAATATTATTGAGGGGATAATTTAGTTTTATTACTTCCTTATCCCCACACGCGCTTAATTTGTGCTGAATTACTGAAACTGAAATCACATGCTAAGTTTTTGATCTGTTCATCTATTTATCATTCTTCTTAAATCTATTTAAGTTCGTATGGAGTTGTCGGCATTTAAGTGACAGCTGTCAAAGTGACGAGGGGCGAAGGGGGAGGAGAGGGGGGGCACGTCTTGTTCGTTCCGACTTCAAAGGGCATCATTTATTTTGTTCGTGTGATATCTCTGTTCCGAAGCTGTTTGTTGTTACGTGCAACTTGACTCCGCACCGCCGCCGCCCGCCGCCCGCCGCGCCTTCAGACAGATTTTGTAATTAAATATCACGAAAATTATATCGTTCGTCTTATTTTCAAAAACAAAACAAATTATTTTCTCTTACACTTTTTTTTCAATATTTCTAAACATAATTATGTCCAGTGAAAAGAATTCCAAAGACTGCTTTTTAAAATACATTTCACCCGCCGCCGCCGCCGCCGCCACCGAGCGAAACGCGAGTTGTTAAAAATGTTAAACTTATAAAACTTTGTAGAGTACAATTTAATTCCTTGAGGTAAAGTTTTTCATGAAGCATGGCACTAAAAAATAAGTGTTTTTGTTTAAAAACTTTGAAAAGATTTCTCTGGTGAAGTGCACTACAACTTCAACTCGCAATAAATATATGCATAAGTAAATAAATTCACGGGCCAGTGAGAAAGATGCGATTTCTGACAAAGTTTCGTACACGTGGCAAAGTTCTCTCTTGAAGCAAGAAGTATTACGCAGTGTATTCAATTTGAGAGCATTCTGGCTGTCTTTATGTATTTATGTGATATGAGGTGATATACCTAGCGGCGCCAAATCACAACACTGCTGCGACCTCTCGTCTTGCGTAGAGGCGCAGCGTGTGACGTCACAGATAGCGATGGCCACTGGAGGCCATTAAGTTAAGGGACCTCGTAAGGTAAATATTTTTAGAGAGCTTGTATTTTTGTTTTGTAAATTTTGTTTTCTTAATTAAGCTCACTTTAACCGTCTGCTCAGTAATCTCGTCCGTGCGCCCCGCGCCCCCACCTTCCTCACACCCCCGCTACCTGTTCAAAACATTGAGAGTAGTGGCGGAGATCAAAGGCGATTCATCACAATTTATTGCCACACGAAGCAATATCAAATTACAAGGTCTTACAACACATGCTTCATGACTTTGAGCTGATGATGATGATGATGAATGTGTGATATGGCCGTACGTTCAATCGGTGAGACATTTTGTTGAGAACCATAATGCAAACGTCCGTGTCGTTTCAAATTTTTAGTTTAATGTTTGCAAAGAAAATGTTAAAATCAATAATATTTATGATTCATAACTTCAAAGTACATATTTAGTAGGACATGTGAATGTAAGTCAGTAGGAAGCTATGTTCGCTGTAGCTGGAGCTGGAGGGAGGCCAACAAGCCGGAATGTATGAGCATTACCTATTCGAATGAACTAAATATGTATTTATGTTAATGTACGGAGATATACGACTTCATTTTTCGAGAGTAATACATTTGCAGTGAATTAGTAGGTACTTAGTGCTGCTGCGACCTCGTCAAATACATAGGTATAACATGATATAAGTGCAGTTGTATCGAAACAAACGGTTACTTTCACACTTTGTGCAACAAAACCTTTGAAAGTCCCTAAAATTCTACATTAACCGCTGTAGTGTTGCAGCGAAGTCCGACTGATCTGTATTCGTCCTCTATTCCATATTTTCGTGGAAAATATTCGCAGCACGTAATAAATCCATGTTATTTAATCAAGCCTGAGATATGTTTGTTGAACGCAAGCCACTATTATTGCCTCGAGGGAAAATTTTATTGTGCCGTATGTTCTACTCCGATTGTAATTTCCAGTTATTTGTTGGAATGGAAATGTACATATTAGCAACATAAATACGCAGTTTATTTGAAATACGGCTTTTTGATATTGATAGAACAATAATATTTTATTTTGATAGATTTTTTCATTAGATATTTTATTAGAAGAATTTTGAACGGTCGCTTAACTTTATATTATGAAAGCCTGAACGAGGTTCGAGCCCCAATGTGACATGAAAAATGCACTCAAAAGTAACATAAAAAAAAATTTCAAACAAAATGCACTAAAAAGAAACAAAATAATGTCATGAAAACTCTCTAAACTCTAGTAGTTAGTAGTAGGGGCTCAGTTTTCCGCAACTCCACGACAAGCGCGTATTTTGCGTGTCTCTAAACTCTAAAGAAAGTTCTCTTCTTTCTTGTAACATGTCTATATTGTATAATTATTGTTATTTCGCAGTCGGTGTCGGCCGAAGTAAATAGGTGACATTTTATATTTGAGATGTATTAGACATACTTACGTTTATGTCCCTACTTAGGCCGAAACCGACTCCAAAATAACAATAATTATACAATATAGACATGTTACAAGAAAGAAGAGAACTTTCTTTAGAGTTTAGAGACACGCAAAATACGCGCTTGTCGTGGAGTTGCGGAAAACTGAGCCCCTACTACTAACTACTAGAGTTTAGAGAGTTTTCATGACATTATTTTGTTTCTTTTTAGTGCATTTTGTTTGAAATTTTTTTTTATGTTACTTTTGAGTGCATTTTGTTTGAAATTGTTTTTTTATGTTACTTTTGAGTGCATTTTGTTTGAAATTGGTTTTTTTAGGTTACTTTTGGGTGCATTTTGTTTGAGATTGTTTTTTTTTGAAGTCGGCTATTTTTTTTTCTTAAAATTTTTGTTTTATTTCACAATTTTTAGTGAATTTGAAGTTCAATTACAAATTTCCTTAATACATATAAAGACATAAATAAGACAAATAAAGAAAAGGACTTTCCTATTTGATATGTGTGTACTTCAATTCAAAAACTAATTTAGAATGCAGCAGATAACCACTTATCCTTTAAACAATGAAATAATTATCAAAATCGGTATACAAATTGAAAATTACCGAACTAATACATCGTAGCGTGCCTTTAATTTTGTCCAGCCGCGCGCCGCACTAGCATTTTTCGAATGCGCGTAGTTTTTAATTATTTAATATCTCCCAAACTATTGATCAGAATTACATAGTTTAAAGGCTAATGTAATCTGCATTTAATACTCTAGCCATCAAACATATTTATTTGGATAAGGATTCATATCGAATATAATATAATAGCGCCGTAAGCTTACGACGCTGTTTTTCGTGTGCATTTTAATCGAAGTTTGTTCACAATAACATAGTTTTTGTGAGACATCCATAGATGATAGATATATGCCACCGAAGACTTATTTAGCAAATTTAAGGATCTACAATTACTCCATACATCATTTTTATGTAAGTCATATAGTTTGACCTACGTAAGCCCAGAAAGCAAAATTGTGCTTTTCGTGTAGCATTTTTCGTTTCCGCGTAATTTTATTCTTACGATATCTCCTAAACTATTAGACAGAATTATATAGTTTCAATTGCAAATATAATCTACATTAAATTCTCTTGATAATGAACATGTTTATTTACACAAGGGTTAATACTGAACTCGAATAATAGCGTCGGAAATAGGGCATGAATTTAATTGATGTTTCTGAAGAAAAAAATGGTTATTGTGAGAAAACTATAAAAGATAGATATATGCTATCGCGGACTTTTATTTAGCACATTTAAAGAGCTACAATTCGCCATACATCATTTTTATGTAGGTCCTATAGTTTAGCCTACGTAAGCGCTGAAAGCAAAAATGTCCCTAATTGTCGCAACAAATTTTGAAGCTATATTCAAAATCTACTAGTCTTCTAGTTATTTAAAAAAAAAAACAAAAAAATGGGACCCACCTGCAAGCACTTCCTTTCGATTAAAATATTTTTCATCAAAATCGGACCACCAGGGGCGGAGTTTCGCGGTAACACACATAAAAAAAAAAAAAAATACAGTCGAATTGATAACCTCCTTCTTTTTGAAGTCGGCTAAAAAATTGCACATGACGGCTGTAGTATGTTTGCAGTTATATATCGTTCATCCAATCAAAAGCAGTACGTGGCTCATTTTTATAGTAAATCATTACACTGAGTTCTCTGTGGCAATGTGAGTAACTCGCTGAATCATAACCTTTATCACAGCAGACGTCAGCGGATATATTCCATTCATTAATGCAGTGACTAGACACATTACTAATGGAGATACTATCGGAGCGTTCCGGAACTCTTTTATTTTTCCGATCTTATATAAACCAGCTTTTCCCGGCCTCGAGTTTACGTTGAATTCGTTCTTTACTCGGATGATACTTTGTCGAATATCATACCTCATTTTTCAAATTAATTTTTGCTTCGGCTTTCACTGAATACATTTACATACGTAGGTAATTTACTTGCTATGATAAAAGACAGGTAATCTTTGTTTGTTACAATACTAGCTTGTGAAGCAAGTATTATCTCTTTTAAAATACAATGTAAGCCAGGATACGAAAAATCTATAAAATATAACTCCACTGACTCAACTGTCAATGTTATACGTAAACTAAGGATGCATTGTTAATATGACAGAATTTAAAAAACTAACATTTTATTGTATCTGATCTGTATTTACACTATTTTATAAAATATTTTCCTCAAATTGATAACATGAAGCTGCGTTAGGCAACAGCTGCAACAGCTGCATTGAAACTGAACTGCTTGCTACGATATAGCTCTCTGTATCACTCACATCAAACATGTTACAGCAGTTTAACTTAACCTTGAATTTCCAAAATGTTTATAAATTAATTATATTGTTTCTCCTTGATAAAAATAATCTTGATGACATAGCATGTGCATAGCATGCATTGGAAAAAAACATTATTACGCATCAGAGGCTGAATTAATTTATTTTGCAACATTGTTGAGATAAATTATTCCTTCGTGTAAATTGCATAAAGTCAGCCTGCAAAAGCTATAAAATGAAGCGCGTCTGCAGAGGAGCAACTTATTTGCATTTAAAATTACTTTAATACATCGGGGACGGACACTTGCCGTCGCAACATTTTCTTCCATCATTTATTTTGTACAAACTGCGTTAACGAAGCCATTTTTATGACAATAGATAAACTAGTCTTCAAGTCGTCTAAGTACAAGTTATGTTTGTTTTGCGTTTCGATGCATAGTGCTTTCATGGCCCTTTAGAAAGCTATTGTCGATGAATTTTATGTTTTAAAATAGACCCTGAAATACTACAAAATTCGTTAAAATGTTTTGCGAGGCCACGGCGCCGGTACATTGCGGCGGCTCGCTCCCTGCTGCGGCTGCATCTCGTATTTTTTATTTTACTGTTAAACCTGAATTCTTATTACTTTTTTATAGACAGAGGATAAAATATGATGTGAACGAAATTTTACGAATATTTAGCTCAGTCAACGAGCCGAGCACTTGTTTAATTTTATTTGAATTTACTTTTACAGAATCTCTACGTCACGTCGTACCCGATAGAAATATTTTAATAAACGTCTCCTCAAATATTTTGCGAGTCGTATGCAAATAGTCGATGTCAATGTTGGGGGAGTCGCTTTCAAACAAGCCTAAAGGAATATATCTATAGATATAAGTTTTCTGAAGTAATCGTGCAACATAATGAATGCACAAATATGGGTTGCTATTAATCAATAGTTAACAATTGTGTCTTGTGTTGTATTTGACTTAGCATTGTTTTAGTGCAAGCATTTACCAATAAACAGTCGAGAAGCTGTTTACAAACAGTACAATTCTGTCAGTCACATACTCGTAAGTTGTCTCCGCACCATTTCCCTGCACGTGCTACTGCACAGTACAGCGCGGTGGCATGTTCACTGCGCGTTCCGCTTCACGCCAAGTTCTGCAATCTCTAACATCTGCTACATTATTTACACTATACAAGTTTGACAGAGACTAAATATGTTTTAATATAACCAAATGGTGTTTTCTAACTTAATTGTAAATGTGTTAAAAGATGGGGCAAATAATTTTTGGAGCTAAAATAAAATATTTAATATTCTTGTAAGAATGTCTTTAAGTGGTTGGTGATCTCATCATTTTTTGAACTGCAATTTTTTAATTGACTAAGAATTGAAGCCTACCTATCTGTGTCTGTACCTAGAAGCAAAACAATAAAGTGGCGAGGCAGTTAGCATTGCGACTTCACTTCACCCGCACGCACTTCACCCGCACGCACTTCACCCGCACGCACTTCACCCGCACGCACTTCACCCGCACGCACTTCACCCGCACGCACTTCACCCGCACGCACTTCACCCGCATGGACGTTGTGTATAGTTTGTTGTATATATGTATGTGATCTATTACTTGTCAAAATCGTAAACCTCTCTCTCTTGTTGTTTATCACTAATTAAAGATCACTTACACGTGGTTGTTTTAATTTAATACCTAATAAATGTAGATAAAAATCCTCGTCTAATTGAAAAACGTGGAATATTTGTATCATTGAAAGTAATTTCGGAAACTAATTCAGTTACGTTACAAAGAATTTTATCGCGGATTCCTTCCACTCAAATAACTACAGTCTTTGAATGTTTCCGTTATTTCTCAGTTGAAATTTTACCGATTAATCTTAAGAAATTCGTAAAATATTCGTAAAAATAAGACGTAGTATTTGAAGAATTTGGAGGAGGTGAGAGATGTGCGAGGAACGTGACAGATTTCAATCCGTTATACTTGAAATTGAAATACCATTGAGGAAACAAATTTTCTTACTCAGAAACAAAAGCTTGTGAAGTGTCCACTCAGTATTTGTGCAAGTTAAGTAGTTCTTTTAGTATAAAAACTTCAGAATTTTGTACGTCACGTTCTTGTCAAACCAAAATTGTAATAATGTGTCATCAATGTGTTCATATAATGCAGCTTAACTAAGCCACGATACAGAATAACACACAAGAGGTTTGTTAAGGCCGACACTTCAGAGCTAACGACAATGCATTAAATCGGGAGCGCAGAAGCTTCGCCGCCTCCGCTGCTGATGCATTACAGTAATTTCAAATGCAAAATACCTTCTAAATATTTCACAGAGGTCATTTGATTTAAAGCTTCAAATATGGAGTTTTGTAGTTTTTCAATATCATACACCACATCTATTTATTATTATGGTATATCAGGCAAAAACCTCAATTTAAACATGTTCACGTTTCCAATAGAAGTTGGAGCATTGAATTACCTTTAATTTTTTTATAACAGTAAAAGTTAAAACATTAAATGGTGGTGCAGATTGATTTAAATTCGAATCGCAGTAATTTTGACAGTTTAAGCTGAGTTTATTTGCGCCTCAGTGACGTGACGCAGCGGAAAATTAATAGCCGCGCACTTAATGACGAATGCGGCGCGTGTTTAATGACACGCGAAAACGGTTCAATTTTACTGCCCCTCGGAGATTACACTTTTTTTATTCGTTTAAAACTTTATACAATCCACGTCACGCCTATGCATGGTGACCGCGTCGCTCACTGCAATCAGTACTTAAACATTGTTCACACAGTATGTCGAAATAAACATAAAGTGTGTATGTTTTTTTAGAGAATTATTAGTCAAGATCATCTCGAGCGTATTGCGCGCTAAAGTTCCCAAAACCAAGTGACAGATAGCTGTAGTGAGGCGACGTAAGCGTTGATATTTGACATGTCTAGTGCTGCGCCGATACACCGGCACAGTGTTGATTTTTGTCTCTAACAGTTCGGCCATCCTGCATTTCCTTCGTCCTCGAAGGAGTATTGATCCTTGCTGCATCGTTTTACACGCTGTCCCAAGCGCCATGAAGAGCCAGAACACCTCCAAGAAAAAGGACCTAAAAGCAAATCAGCCCCGTAGGCAGAAAATATAGCCCCGTAGGCAAACATATAGCCCCGTAGGCACAACTTAGCCCCGTAGGCAAAACATATAGCCCCGTAGGCACAACTTAGCCCCGTAGGCAAAACATAGCCCCGTAGGCAAAAGTTGATTTTGTATCAACCATGTATCTGAAATAAAACTAATAATAATTGTTATTAAACATACGCCCCGTAGGCAAAACATACGCCCGGAGGCTAAACATACGCCCGGAGGCAACATATACGCCCGGAGGCTAAACATACGCCCGGAGGCAACATATACGCCCGGAGGCTAAACATACGCCCGGAGGCAACATATACGCCCGGAGGCTAAACATACGCCCCATAGGCAATCTTTGATTTTCTTTTATCAATCATGTGTCTGAAATAAAAGTTTTATTAATCATACGCCCCATAGGCTAAACATACGCCCGGAGGCAACATATACGCCCGGAGGCTAAACATACGCCCGGAGGCAACATATACGCCCGGAGGCTAAACATACGCCCGGAGGCAACATATACGCCCGGAGGCTAAACATACGCCCGGAGGCAACATATACGCCCGGAGGCTAAACATACGCCCGGAGGCAACATATACGCCCGGAGGCTAAACATACGCCCGGAGGCAACATATACGCCCGGAGGCTAAACATACGCCCCATAGGCAATCTTTGATTTTCTTTTATCAATCATGTGTCTGAAATAAAAGTTTTATTAATCATACGCCCCATAGGCAAAACATACGCCCGGAGGCAACATATACGCCCTGAGGCTAAACATAGGCCCCATAGGCAATCTTTGATTTTCTTTTATCAATCATGTGTCTGAAATAAAAGTTTTATTAATCATACGCCCCAGACAAAACATACGCCCGGAGGCAACATATACGCCCTGAGGCTAAACATACGCCCCATAGGCAATCTTTGATTTTCTTTTATCAATCATGTGTCTGAAATAAAAGTTTTATTAATCATACGCCCCATAGGCAATCTTTGATTTTCTTTTTTTTTTATATCGATCATGAGTCTGAAATAAAAGTTATCATTATTATTATTTTTTACTACCATGTCAAATACCTGGCATTCCGTGCACCCTGTACTCCATGACATCTATACCCATCAAGACTCTCTACAGGTTCGCGGCCTCGGCCTGCTCGCGACAGGCACTTCACGAGCGTACTACTCGCGACGGGTGCTCCACAAGCGCCGTTGCTCGCGACAGGCGCTCCACAAGCGCCACTGCTAACGACAGGCACTTTACAAGCGCACTGCTCACCACACGCGTTTCACTGGTGCGCTGATTGTAAACAGGCACCGCTCAGGCGCGCTGATTGTAGACAGGCACCGCTCAGGCGCGCTGATTGTAGACAGGCACCGCTCAGGCGCGCTGATTGTAGACAGGCACCGCTCAGGCGCGCTGATTGTAGACAGGCACCGCTCAGGCGCGCTGATTGTAGACAGGCACCGCTCAGGCGCGCTGATTGTAGACAGGCACCGCTCAGGCGCGCTGATTGTAGACAGGCACCGCTCAGGCGCGCTGATTGTAGACAGGCACCGCTCAGGCGCGCTGCTCTCGACACGCGCTTCAATGGCGCGCTGCTCGCGACACGCGCTTCAATGGCGCGCTGCTCGCGACACGCGCTTCAATGGCGCGCTGCTCTCGACACGCGCTTCAATGGCGCGCTGCTCGCGACACGCGCTTCAATGGCGCGCTGCTCGCGACACGCGCTTCAATGGCGCGCTGCTCGCGACACGCGCTTCAATGGCGCGCTGCTCTCGACACGCGCTTCAATGGCGCGCTGCTCTCGACACGCGCTTCGATGGCGCGCTGCTCTCGACACGCGCTTCAATGGCGCGCTGCTCGCGACACGCGCTTCAATGGCGCGCTGCTCGCGACACGCGCTTCAATGGCGCGCTGCTCGCGACACGCGCTTCAATGGCGCGCTGCTCTCGACACGCGCTTCAATGGCGCGCTGCTCTCGACACGCGCTTCAATGACGCGCTGCTCGCGACACGCGCTTCAATCGCGCGCTGCTCTCGACACGCGCTTCAATGGCGCGCTGCTCGCGACACGCGCTTCAATGGCGCGCTGCTCGCGACACGCGCTTCAATGGCGCGCTGCTCTCGACACGCGCTTCAATGGCGCGCTGCTCTCGACACGCGCTTCAATGACGCGCTGCTCGCGACACGCGCTTCAATCGCGCGCTTCTCGCGATATGCGCAGGTTCGGACCCTTAGGCGGTAACTCGATCTACACGATTTCTCTTGTCATCTCAAACACCAAGTATCTTTGTGGATCTATAACATTCATCACTTGACCATGTAGGGCAAGCATGTCATGACATACCAAACAATAAAATCAAGTTTTAATTCAGAAGTATCCTGGTGACACACAAATTAAAATAAACTGAACTTAGAAAGGACATCAATGACTTAAGACATAATGATATCCATCTGACTCAGGTAATGGCTTTAATTTTATCACAACTCTGCTTTACCAGACCCTCACTAATAAACTGATCTATATTCTCAATTTCAGTTGTTAGGAAAATTCTTTAAATTAATTGAAAAACCTGATCTTGTCTTATTAAACATCAACACTAAAAACATAATAAATGTTGGTTTGATCTTACCGCAGTACAAATTGAATAAGTATCCATGCCAGGACATCCGGCAGCTTATACCAATAATGGCTTGAACAATCATGCTATCTGTCATATTACATGACATGTGACATGCCAATCCCAAGTTTGTCGTAATAAAATTTTACTGAATCCTCACCCTTTGGTTTAACTCAATTGGCATGTTCCTTAGTCTGAACTACTACTACTGTTCTTAACAAATGGAAACACTTGAATTAAATTTGTCATCAACTGACATAATGAATACATGGGGTCCTCCATTCATATTTTGGCAAAGTTATCTTTGCCATGCAATTGCATTGTAACATCTTTTCATGCATATTTGTCACAACTTCAAAATTATATTCCACATAATACACCACTGACTGTGTATTTTAGTTTTTGTACCAACTACTTTAATACCTCAATTTGACTGTCTTTTCTCTTTATTCCTCTTTGTGTGTCTTAAAATACAGAAAAGTATTTTTAATTATCCTGTTAAATTATAACATAACTTGTAGACTTTAAAAGTACTGTCTTAAAGCCAACAGAATATTTAAATATTCTACACAAAGCTTTTATCTTTTAACCAAATTATAATCTTAATATTAAAATTTATGAGTCATATTATTTTACACACCACTTTTGTGTCTCAACATAAATCATACCTTGTTTTAAAATGAAAGGTACTTTTATTTAAATATTTTACACATAACTTTTGTGTCTTGACAAACCATAAAACCAAACATACAACCAAACCTTTAAATCAAACATTAAAATAGAAATAAACACAACAAATCTTGATTTTGTGTTTTCAAGCCAATGGTCTTTTCATGGTCTGTTAATAAAACAATTTTCGTAATGTGACTTTATGATCGTATGATTACAGACTTTAGGAAAATGTTTTTAAGTCTTTTAGAAATCACCAAATTAAGAAATCAGTAAATTCCTTGGTACAGATAATTAGAAACATGGAACAATCTCACCAAATATGAAGATTTTCACGCCGGTGTGCGTTTTAAGTTTACCATTTACTCGAAGTTCTCAATATCCTTACAAATTTTAAAAATCTCACTCTCCGGTAAACAATACGATACTTTTATGCAACAAAATCACTTTGTGAGTTTGGGTAATATCCCACTTCTGAACTTTTAGAGAATTATTAGTCAAGATCATCTCGAGCGTATTGCGCGCTAAAGTTCCCAAAACCAAGTGACAGATAGCTGTAGTGAGGCGACGTAAGCGTTGATATTTGACATGTCTAGTGCTGCGCCGGTACACCGGCACAGTGTTGATTTTTGTCTCTAACAGTTTATAGTTAACAAAAGACGATCACTTACGGCTTATGTTGGAGCTTGGTAGGAAGAGGTTGTATATATATTGCAGTTTGCGTGACGTCATGGTGGCGACTCTACGCCAGACGTAGCGACGTAGCACCGTGGCAGAGTGGCGACATGGCAGCATGGCGGTGTGGCGGCTTGGCTCTGGCCGGCCGCCAGCAGGTTTGCTGTAAAGTATAATAAGCCCTGAGGATGCTCATCAGTGAGCAGCTTAGTGAGGAGTATTACCAATTATTTTTCACTGTGGTATGTATGTTTATATAATTTCATTTCAAATTTTGGTTATCTAATATTTGACAGCACATTGTCTTGATGTCTCTAGCCACCAAATTGTTCATTTCTCTATAATATCTACTTTATATGCTAATCCACAAACATACTTATTTGGGAACATTGTCTTTACTTTATTAGATACTCTATTTCATTGTGTACGTAGTACTGGAGACGAGGCGAGCGAGTGAGTCGGCACAAAAGGCCGCCACAAAGAAGCGTTCAGTTGTGTGATGACTAATCAGATCGCTAATGGCTGTTTTATCTCACAAAGAGATCCGCCGACGCCGGCGCTTTTTCTTACACAACTTCAGATTCACTTCAATCACTTTGTTCTACATTACAAAACGATCGAGCGATTAAATCAGACTGTTTGTATGTTGGTAAGGCACAATTGAGCCGCGCACAGAAACTGTATTGAGTTCTCAACTGAGGGACTTATGAAATGCCCATCATACGTAGAGCAGGGTCGAGCGGAGAATTTTAAATTTTGAAATCAAACTCAAAGTGGACGATTTTTTAAACCATAGTAAGATAAAAAGAATGGCCTAGAAAGCGCCACAGAACCATAAGTAAGTGGATGATAGTATAGAATGGAGGCCAACACTTCGTGTCTACAGGTGTCATTAATTAGGCGCCGGAGTAAGAGAGTGGCCGAGCCCTCCCCCACAGTAACCCCCCGCGCAACTACACACCTGCTCTCATACAACTAAACTTCCCCGTTTTACAGCAACTGTTACATTAAATCCGTTTAACGCTAACATGGTTTTAAATATGTTCAGGAAAAAAAAGGAATGTGGTAAGAAAACTACAATGACGTGCAGAAGATTTAAAATTGATTACTTCGAGGAGAGATTTAGGTAGTTCGTTTCTCTTTGGACATGTACATAGCTTGCCCATCATTTACATATAAAAGTCCACGTATCCGTCTCTTTAGATTATTACAACTGTTTACAAAGAGCTTTGATCTCAACAAATTCACACATCTATTATCAATAAACCTAGAGATAATTAAATAAAAAGATCATTAAATACTCCCCGGTTAATATCTGTCTGTTTCTGACTACAATCCAAAAAATATCTCACTGTGTAATACACTCAACATAATTGTTAGTTGTTATATTTTAGACAAAGTAAACAAAATATAATAAATCACAATTACCCTGTAGATAACATTACATCTGGTTGTGTTGTAAAATGTGACAAATGACTCGCCGCCACCTGACGAAGGTAGACTACACTTGTCTGTATTTTATTTCATAACACACGTAGTTTTAATTTTGCCAGAAACAAGTAGCGAAGTAGCGACAATATTGTGGTGGTGGAAATATTGCAAGTTCATTTATATTGTTCATGTATTGCTACGAGAGCTAAGAGAGAGCCGGATCTCTACATAGCGACACAAACTCTATATTCTCTGTGGTTTCAATATTTGAATCCATGATATTTGTATGCTTTTATCATTGACAATTGTAATCTTAAGAACAAAAGATGTTTGTATGTTTGGCGTCCATCTATTTTAGAATGTAATTTCATTGTTTTAATATTTAATAATGCAAACCCTTTGCCAGTATTATATTCTGGTTCCAAACTAATTGTTCATTAAAGGCCGTTGAAAGTGAATGACGATGCAGTTATTTGATACACTCAATATTTAAAACAGCATCTGAACGTAATTAATATTTTGTTATTAATGACGAGACCATTGAACTTGAAAGCTTACTTATTTTGTTAGAATGCATACATACATTTGATAAAAAAAGTTGATAACAAATACGAGTTCCTTCTGACTATGTTGAAACTTGAATGTGAAAGAGAGAAAAAACGTATTAGCGTTAGCAATAAGACAAAGACGTTTTAATAAAGCCATTCAAAATATCTCTCGGAATCTTCGAAGTGAATTTTATTAGTGGCGCGGTGCGACTCGCAGGGGGCGCGGGGATACAAGGAGGGGAGCGAAATAATCTCCGAACTGCTTTAGACTTACAAATTGTAAGCTCATCGTAAGCCAAGAGTTTCTAGTATTGAATAATTAGATGCACCGCCAGCGCCATTGCGACCGCTGTAGAACAATTACTATCATATTTACAATAATATTCTTGCAATGTTTTAGGCTACAATAATCTAAATAAATTTAATTAATATTCAAGATTTATAAAGCTTAAAGCTTTTCAAGCAGATAATTTCAAGACGTATAATGTTATGATATTATAATTAGGCAGCATATTGCCGGAGCTGTTACTTTAAAAGCGTTGTTAATGCTGCGAGCTCGAGCAGAGAGCAGCGTTGTTCAACACTAAGCCTCGTTAGCTCACGATAACAATCTGCGAGTTACGATACTGTTATGTTAGAGTAACACGAGGGAGTACACCCTGAGACATACAGCATTGTTTTGTAATAAGTGTGAGTTCAAATAATAGCAGTACTGTACCGCTTCACTATTCTGCTACCCTATGAGCTATGAGCTAGCAGCACTCAGCGAGCTACTCATCTCTTGTAATTCCTTCTACCGCAACGTAGGTGGTGGTTGGATAATTACGAAAAGCCGGAATTTTTCAACCTAAAATATTACATTCTGTCTGATTTTTAGGTATTAAATTTATATAGGACTAAATAATACCTAGTTTTTTTTTAAAGATAAAATGGACAATTTTAAGCGTAATGCGTTTTGAAGTTAACAAAGTAAAGTTAAATAGCGTAACTACATACTCGTACATATCTAGTTCAAATGAGTGAGTCCGTCGCGCGATAAGGCTTTCATTGCTAAAGTTGCGTTTCCAAAGTTTTTATATACAAACAAAAAGACAATTAAAATGTAATTTATTTGAAAGTTGTTGAAAGTACAAAAACGTAATACTGTTCGTGCATCGTCTCACAACTCGCAACAACTGCTGTCTCACACTAGATACTACGAATTCCACTTGCAAAAAAACATATTAAGAATGTGTTAAACCTTTTTGAAAGAAGAATAAATAATATATTTTAAGCGAATAATCGTGAAAAAATTAAAACTACTTTTAAATATTGTAAAATTATAATTGTCACTTAATTGTGACATAAGTAAATTAAATCTAACTTTAAATGAACAAAAAGCGTAAAATGGACAAGTGTTAAAATACATAACATTATAATAAGCAATAGCCTTACATTACGTGGCAGTGTTGGTGCGAGCTCGGCGCAAGGCGCGGCAAACATTATGGATTACCACGTTACACGTTCTTGGCACACCCCTATCGCTCCTTCCACATGTACCCATACCCAGTCTGACCCAACCCATCACTTGCTCGTTGGGTGTTCGGACTATGATTTATAACAATTATTTAATTTTGTCCGTAATTTTAGAACAAATATAATAAACAGTCGGTAAAAAACAAGACAATTAATATTAAAATTGAATTTTTTCGATGTCGGAGTCTCGAGAGGTGCGTTTCAATAGCGAGCGAGAGCTGAACTCTGGGCCTTTCATCATTGATTGCATGTCGTTTGAGAGGTTCTCTATCGATCAAAATATATCGTCAACTTTGCTGCTGTAATTTATCTCACTAATGCAATCATAATATGTTATGCTTTTCATATTAATATTTGCTTCAAAATGTTTGGAATTTTGTATCACGTAATGAATGATCATTAAAATTTTCACCATACTTTGAATAGCATAACTGTAATGACATTAATGCTGGGATCGGAGAACGTAATTTTGTTAGTTTTTATTAAATTTATGTTATTTAGCTGAAGATGTACAAAAGGTGTCCGGCTTAGTTCTCTGCAGCGCGCTGATTGTTGCGCTGCCTAGAGGCTGTAATCAGACTGCAGCTGAGCTTGGATATGACAAAGGCGGACACAATCAACATTCGGCACTACTCCCTGCATACAATGTGCATATTTCATTTAAAGCTATAGTAGATATAGTGTATATAGTTTATGAAAGGACAAAAAGGGGGCTTCTGGTTAGTCGACAAATAACCAATACACATTACGTTGGCTTTCGTGACTAAGTTTTGGTATTTGTGAGTTAATTACAATGCGTTGTTTACACTATAGTTGTAATTAAAGTGGTGAAGAGAGTGACCGCGCTCTAGTGAGGCTATACATCACGCCTCACGCCTCACGCCTCACACCGCACGCACCTCACGCCGCATGGCTGAGCAGATTGCTGCTTTGCTGCCATGTTGAGATAGTTGATTGTTGTGCGTCTATCTATTATATAACCTTTATTGTAACATTGATCGATCAATTTTGTTTTTAAAATAAAACAAATAAGGGTCGTTCGAAATCTATGTACATCATACCACAGAGTAAATACCAATTGTTCTTTTCATTCTCAATTAATTTTGAATGTATGACTGAATGAATGATTAAATATTTGACGAGTTTCCCTTGAGTTTTAATTAAGTTAAATACAAGTAAAATTTCAATTTAGAAAATCGTTATATTTTAAGCAAAACATATAAGAGTGAGAAGCCGGTGTGTACGACGAGTAGTGTGAGAGGGTGTCAGTCGAGCGCTGTGCGTGCGGCGCAGCACGGCGCAGCGCGGCGGCGTGTGACACCAGTTAGCGTCAGCTTTACATTCATCATAAAACTGCTCTAATATCCTCAATTTTTTTTTTTGAGATATTGGATTTGCAAGTTCTTGAAAAATTAAAAAGAAGCGTTTAAGGAGCAAAGTATACTTACATTAAACTGAGCTATTTTGAAAATTGACTACAAAACATTCAACTGTGATTCGACAAAAACTGAACACACAATTATGAAGTGACTGCCATTTAACAATTAGAACAAGTCTACGATATGTTGACATACATAACATTCAATAAGTATCTACATTTACTTCAAAATAAGCAATATTTAAAAGTATTGTCTGTTGATATATAAATTATTCTCCCGGAGTCCATTTAATTTGACAACAAATGTACGAATCACGCTATAATTATTGTATTGTTAGCTGAAAATAAAGCTTAAGGGTGATGGTAGGGGGTTATAGTGGGGGTGACGCCTTTATATACCGCTACGAGCTCAGTCGAGGACACACTAGTCCGGTATTCGCGCACATCGCCCCGAAACAAATACATCGACTTCAGGTGATTCAGAATAGATTCTTGCGTCGAGCCACGGGAGCCCCGTGGTACATGCGCAACAGCGATCTTCATATAGACTTGGACTTGCCCACCATTGCCCAATACCTGAAGTTGGCGTCGCGTCGTTATTTTGACTCTGCCGTCGGTCATCCTAATCCGCTAGTTGTAGGTGCCGCCACCTACAATCCAATCGCGCTCGGTAAGTTTCGTCGGGATTATCGTAGACCTAGGCACGTTCTTGACTTTCAAGACGATGCAATTACTATCGCCCAGGCTAAACTCAAAAATCACAAACAGATTACACGCCGCAGTCGATGTCGGCTGCGCCACTCATTCTCGCGATACGGCCTCATAGCAGGCAGGTTTTCTTCTATTAATAGTAGAAGCGTTGCTGGAGTTTCTTCCGCCACCTCTTCTCCCAGCGCTAACGCTTTCCGAAGTGGTAGTAATGTTAGCTGTATTAATAATAGCAATCAGATAATAGCAACCGATCAAGCCGAGGTTCGGCCCTCTCGGGCACCCTTGAATCGGAACGCTAAACGCGTAATGAGTGACAGTCCAAGCCGAGGTCCCCTCTCGGGGGCCCTTGCGCCCAGTCACTCCATGGAGCGTCCACCGAAGCGACCTAAGAGCTCGGTGATCTCCCAATCCGGTAATAATAACGAAGTAACAGCCCGAGCCGAGGCTCCTGAGGGAGCCCTCGAGCCTAGTTACTCATAAACGAGGTTTAGGCTAAGCGCCATCTGCGCCCGGACACCTCAAGCCCGGTGAAACTGTAAATGCCTCTTCAAGGCAAACAGTAACTACTCAGTCACAAAAAAAAAATGTCATAAGTAAAGTTTGTATTAGTGTAAAACTTATTGTTTTTTTTATTTTAATCCGCTTCTGGTTCCTAAGAGTATATAATGTATATTGTGTAGATATGATTTAATTGGTCATATTTCCAGAACATAAATAAATGTTACTACTAAAAGCAAACAGTATTTTCTCAACACGAAATCATTATTTCTTCGACAAACAAAATTTTCATTCATATTATTAAAACGAATATTATCTTTTTTTTGTTTTCGACGAATCTTACAAATTGAGTCACGCAGAAATCTGTTGAAAATTGTTCCTGTTAATATATATAATATATGTGAATGTGTGATAATAATCACTTCGTGCGCTTCAAAATCTTCACAATTCACAAATTAAACATTTTTTTCTTCCACCTGACTCCATTTCGTGTATTGCAAAAATACTTTAGTAATCGGAAATAATAACAAAATTTGTTTCAATTTAAGAAGTAATGTGTCTTAATAACAAAAAAATGTTCAATATTTTCAACATGTTTTTCAGCGGTATACAGGTTTGTAATTTTTTTGGGTTCGTTGGCTTGAAATAATTTAATAGATTTAGAGAATTGTGACGATTTGGAATCGGTTGGAGAGCATTCAGCCGTATCCAAGTTGCACTGTGTCGCCTCTGTGTCGTGGCTGTGTCGCCTCTGTGTTGTCTCTGCGTCACAGCACAACTGCATCGAACAATATCCGAATTGACTCGAATTCTGTTTTATTCAAATATGCAGCTGAACTCAATGCTCAAACTCAAATATGGCGACATTTATTCACTGCATTGAAGCTACGAACTGTTTTTATTGAAGTTTAAAGCATTTTATAACTTTCGTTTAGTGAAACATATCAATAATGTCGTCTATAAATTGTATTCCACTTACACAATACACCATTTTTTTATCAAGACGGTAAAAAAAAAATCAGCCAGTATAAACATTAAGTCAAAAGTAAATTTGTTTTTTTTTATAGTAGAAGGGGGCAAACGAACAACGGACCGTCGACCGTCTAAAATTATTTGATCCGGCGCCTATGGCCATCCGCAACGCCAGAAGAATCGCAGATGCGTTGCCGGCCTTTGTATTATGGTGTATTATGAAATAATATCAGGCGATAGAGCGAGCGCTGGTAATGTGATTGTGAGGAACGTCGGTGCTGCCAAAACAAACACTTTCAACGGCATAGCCTGGGCAGAGAGCGCGAGCGACGTCATCTGCCAAAACTGACAATTTGTTTTTGTTGGAGATAAGTCATGCGAGACTAGGATAATGAATAAATTCAAAACGTGATATTTTGTTTGACAATTACAGTCAATGTTGGTTTACGAAGCAAAAAAGAAATAGTATCTAGAAAAAATATTGACGACATAAGTAAGTATTTACGTAACATTTATATAAATCAGTACGCAACTGCACGTGCGCGATACCAGATATTTAAACAGCAAATAGCCTTTGAAAACGCAATGTCTCGATAACATCTCTGACACAGGTGGGTACAGTTAATCGAAAAGTTAACTTCGTTAATCGTTAATTAAAAAATTAACTTCGTTAATCGTTAAAGCGTTAAATTCTCGAAAATTTAACGCAAGTTAAAGTTAATCGTTAACAGTTAACCATATCAAAATTACACATACTAATTTTACACTTATGTGGCGACACTTGTTTAAAATAGTAATTTGACTACATATTCTATACCACATTAGTATTAGAGACAAGTATGAATGCATTATAGTATATTTCATTACAAGTGCGGTAAGCCTGTCATTGCAAAGAGTTCCGATAAATGTCTACAAGTTGACAGTTGGAACAAGTTGTAATGACAGTTTCTCACGTGTACTAAACAACTATTTTTGATACAGTTGCGAAAAAATGAAGCGATTTAATAGAATAATAAAAACACAATAAACTCAACTAACTAAAATGTTTGGAAAATGGCGCCAACCGTAAAAGAATACAAACTGAAATTTTTTTTTCTTTTCTTCGCCCATTCTGGGTAGGCAAAGGGAACTATGCCCAAACAACCAAGTCTTCAGTAGATTATTTTTATTGATATGAAATGAAAATTAAATTTAATGAGATGAAATAAAATGAAACCTAACCTAATTCATTGAATTAAATCATTAAATTTAATATTGTAACAAATTAGGAGCTTCTTTTTAGAAATATTTGCATGAATCATAAAAACTTCAATGATTTTTTTTTGTAAAAACTCAGTGGTTGGTTTTTCTTTATAGCAAACATTATTTTGACAGTTGTGGAAGAGAACGCACGAGTTTGAAAAAGCTAAAGATAGAGTAAAAAAGTTTTTTAATACAGTTTCTCAAAAAGTGGCGTATTGCAGGGACGAAAAGCGTTCGGAATGTGGGCTATTACATACTCGTGCTTTTATATACTCGTAATGAAATATACTATTTCGAACCTTCTTTTCATTTGGTCCCGTCTTTCCCGGGACTCTCTGATACATCACACTTGCACGCGAACTTCACATGTATCAATTATCAACTCGTTCGTTCACCATTCGAGTAGCTGACAGTCGCCCAACATAGCTGAACTTACGAGCGTGGCGTGGTGCGTAATTTAAACAAAATGACAGCACGTCTCCAAGTTTCAAATTTCTCCAAATTTAACGATTAACGGACTTTTATTAACGGAAGTTGAGTTTAACGGAAGTTAACAAAAGCGTTAACACTTTTTGAAGTTAACTTAAAAGTTAATCCGTTAAGCAAAATGTTAACTTCGTTAATTAACGATTAACGGATTAACGAGTTAATGCCCAGCTCTGAACTCTGATATATGATCACGTTAACAATGCTTTAAGTTGTTGATCCGTTTGCTGCTAGTGGCCCACTGAAACGACTTTGTGCGCTCATTAACATATTCAAAGGTAGCCCTTGTGGTATAAAAATATATTTTTCGGACAACCATAGTGAAAGAGTCTTGTTCGTAGCTTAGAAAGCTTTAGAACATGCATTCAATATGACCTTCAAGATAAACAACTAAAATAACTTTTCTATATAGAGAACTGACGTCGCACAACAAACACTAAGTTAATTACAAACAAACTTCTAAGAACTATTCTATAAGTCGTGAAGCCGACATCGGAACAAAGATGTTGAACAAGAAAGGAGGGCAGCGGCGAAGTTAGCGGCCCCGACAGCAGTGGCCGTCGAGCGGGGGGGGGGGGGGGGGGGCTAGAGACTAGCGATTAATGAGTAAACTCGTTTACTTTTCAACTTTAAAGTGGGACATTGCCGTTTTGTATAGAATGAGGGACGCTTGCTGCTGCTGCCACGCTGAATATATTCACTGCCACCTTGAGCCGAGCTGCATTTCTACAAATACGCCGCACTGAATTTTCTTATCGACTTTCAAAAGTTTTTTAAGATTTATGAAAGATTGATTTCATGAAAGTTTATATCATAATTTTTATACAACACCACACACTATTATGTTGATTATTGAATTATATAATTTATTTCCTTAATTACAATTCTCCGAATTAAGTTAATATATTGCGTTAATTCAAATTGGGAGCGAACACAATATGTAATGGGCATGTGTAATCTAGTCTGGTGCAAAGTACATATCTAATTGGAGGCCAAGTCTCGGTGGACTTTAAGCAAGGTTACACTGCGCTATAATTAATGACGAACCAACAAGGGCCTGAAATGTAAACACTCACAACAGTTTTACACTCTTATACAAAACCTAAAAGTTAAATTGATATGCTATTCCGCGCTAGCATCTAATGTTTTTTTTCAATTTCAATTATCAAAATTTTATTACGATACTTCTACTTTGCCGTTGTTCAATTTTGATTAAATTTTAAATTTTTATCATAATTTACTATAAAAGCCGAAACTGCTTGCATTACTATACTGAATAGCTTTCATTACAAAAAATAGCTTTAAAAAACATAATTCTAGTTATGGATATTTTATAAATATGTAAATCAAATACAAATGGCAATTTGTGGAGACGCGGAGTCGATAACTTCTGAATATACAGGAACAAGATGAACAAAGACCGGCCGAGGGCAGCGGGGGTGACTGAGGTGAGGGGGTCGCAAGGCGGAAGTCGGGGCTACTTCCGTCCTGTTGCCAATTTGGAAACAATTTATGTTAACTTCAAACACCTCGTGCGAACAAGAGTCGGTACTTCGGCGAGGAACAACTTAATATTTTGCTTAATGCCATTTTGTTTGACTTACCAAACGATAATACACACATACTCGTATGTATATGATGATCAATTCTATGTTAAGATTGCAGTAAGATGTGTTGTTTTTGGGATTGATTCTTTGACATAATATAATTATACCGATCCGGATAACATTCAAAGGTTTATGTTTCGTCGAGAGCTATAGGTCTGTTCACAATAAGTCGCTGACGGAGGCCACCTTGCTGTAAATCCAGGGAATATACGCCTTGAATAGCATTACGTCGCTGCTCTCGTTAACTCAGGGATTGGCAGTAAGCGCGGCTGCAAGCACAAGAATAGTACTTGACTTTTGTGAAGCAGATTACAGTAAGGATCAACTCACACCGGCGCAGATGCGCAGTGTCGGGAACAACAGAGAAAATAGTATTGAAAATGCGGTAGGTAAGCCTAGCGACAAGTATAACGCGACCCGACGCTGCGCATTTACGCCAATGTGTGTTGATCCTCAGATTGAGCACTGGTGCATCGCCTCCGCTTTCGACACGGACTTCTGTAGAAGGTACCTATTTTTTTTTAAAATAAGATAGCTGTTATTTCGCAAAATATAACAATACACACGTCGACACATGTAACCTTTACTTGTGACGATCAGTGCCAAGAAAATATTTCTTTGTCAAATCTTTTAAATACAAGTTCCAAAAGGTACAACAAGGATTAAGTATTTAGGTCACACATGTACTTGTAAAAAGGGTAAAGTAAGGGATTACATTGTCGATGTTTACGCGGCCAATAAATCTCCATGTCATTGGCTGCGGCGATAAAACATCGGACAGAGGGGCGGACGGCCGGCGCGGCGCGGCGTGTCGACAGCCGACGAGGTAATAGGTGGATTTATGACCACAGCGCAAACCTGATGTTACAAATTAATTACCTGCACTTGAATGTTGGTAACAAAACACCAAAGGGAACAAACAGGTCATGACGTAAAAATAAATAGATTTACTTACCAGTATATAGATTTCTTTGGCGCACTGTTTAATGCTCGAAATTCTCCATGAATATGTTGGCCACAACTGGCCCTATTGGTGAATCTATCGCGATTCCATCCATTTGCTAATTTAAATCCCATCGCAAATAACCTAGCCACTCTTAAGGTAAAATTCTATTAGGCTTAGGTAAGGTGTTCACGATCATTGTCGTTTTATGATGTCAATAGATTCCGCTTGAGTACTTTAGTACATCTTGAATATTTATGTCTAGCAACAGTTGGTGCCGTTAGCGGCAAGTTGTATGATAGTGTAATTATTTATTAGTTTATTATAAAAATATTTCTGTACAGTTTAAACAATTAAATAAAGCATTATAAGAAATTGCATAAAGCATTGATGTTTGCTGTAAATAATCTGTTACCAGTAAAATTGTAATCCGCAAGTAACATTACACGTCAGCTTTGTGTCCGACTGTTTCTTCCTCAAAGTTGATCAACGTCAAAACCTTTTAATGAATTTCATTTAAAATAAAGAATTACTTACAATTTATAAACGTAACAAGTGATTCATTTTAGAAAATTTTAGAAGATTTTCTTTTAATTCTTTTTTTCTTTTCAATTTGTAGATATTACTTAACATTAAAATTGTTCTTTAGAGCGTTTTCTTTGAGATAATGTTTTACGTATCAAAAATAAAGTTCATAACAGTTAATTTTGTTGTAGGTGACATTCGGAGGCGACGGCGGTCGCTCGAGCGCCGATCACCTTCGTAACGACCGCATTAAAAATGATGGAGTATGTTAATTTGCAAAGTTTCCTCAATGAAGCACTTAATTGGTACTTGTAATGTTACAAGTTACGTATCGTCTGGTGCAGAAATATCGAGCTTCTGCGACTTGAAATGTACACGTGCACTGTGTTTGAGTTATCGAACAAGTAGGAAGTCGTGAAACATTGTTTTACTTTTACGAATAACTGTACTTAATTTTGCAAAAAGAGACTATTGCCAGGCAAAGCAAGTTTGTGGTCGTCATTATTGTAGAGTTGGCAAAGGTCCCCGCACTACTAAGTTACGTTTAATTTTATAACAGCAGTATCGGGCAAAGAATCAGTTGCGCATAAAAACAAATAGACGTCGGAATAAAGATTAAGAATTGTAGTTTTGCGCAATTTGGATTCTTTCCAAAGATATTATCATCATAAAGTATAAACATGAGTTTAAAAATTGTCGTATATTGTTTGAGTATGTTTCTAGTGATGTTCATTTAGAAATATGAAATGAGGTCAAAATACCTGCCCGTTCACATTACCAACTACTCCTGTGTGTTTGAGTCTTTTATTTATTTCTTTATTTCATTGCATTAACCCAACACTACTTTACTAAATTCTGTCTTTAAAATACTCATTTACTTTACGCACAAATTCGGAGGCAGTAAAGTTGGAAATTGTTGCCAAGTAGGCTTTATTTATAACGTCAAATAAATTTTCACGACCGTAGGCTGTAAAAGATTTAGAGGCGTGAACGCACGTAATACCCTCTTTATTTGCCTCTCAAAGAAAACATTCGCTAGTGGGGACGCGCCGCCAAACGCTCGGCAAACTGCCTCAGAAAATACGAGCCGAGCGAAGTTATATCGACGAAGTGCAATGGGGACGAGCCGGCAACATTCTTCTATCTAGATTGATGATGTTCTAACAGTGAAACTAATGGAGCACGGGTTTTTTTGACCAATAATCTATATCATTATAAGAAACGTAGCCAGTATCATGTTAGTGCGCCATGTTTTGTAAACATAATCCGAGTTGTGTGCGAGTTCTGGAGCGGCGCAGCTGAGACTACAGATGATAAATCCGCATCTTATTTTATAGGCATTTTTGTTGTGTGCAACTTAAACGTAGTAAAAATAATAAACAATTTCCTCAATAACCTCTAAATCTCCACTACACTATATGTCTTTAGTACAAAATTAATAATAAGATTGTAAAATTATCTCAAAGACGACTTTGGTTATAACAATGGGTTCGTTATCGTAGTTTGTTTAAAATAAATATAATTCAGTAAGAAAGTGTTACGACGACAAGTGTCCGCCTGGTGTCCCGGATGTACTAAAGTAATTTTGAATGCAAATAAGTTGGTGCCTGCTGCAGACGCGCTTCATTGTACTATTGCTATTGCAAGCTGACGTTATATTTGCGCTATATAATACATTTAACTTAACAATGTTGCAAAATAATCTTAATTTTATCAAATTACATGCTTTTATTTATGTTTACTTTGCTGCGCTCTTTCCCTCTTTTTCTTGGAAATTTAAACCCGTTAATGACCATAGCGTAAACTTTCAAACAAGGTTTTTATCTTTTTTTTTTGTTCGTTGTACAAATCAGAATCTTTTGAATAAGCAAAGAAATGGCGACCGGGATTAATGAAAAACATAAAGTTGTTAGCTCCGGCGTTGGTCTAATTTAGAGACAAACAATTTTCTGCTATATTGCTGCGGAGGTTAAACTAACACCTCGACTATATCGTATTGTTGTATGTACTCGTATTTGTTATCCATAGTATTTTGTCCTTTTATTAAAATGTGTAAGACACGATATACTTTGACCTACAAAAACTTTTACAAGCATCGTCTCTCGTCCAAGCAGCACCTTATAAAAACTTTTCAAACTAGTATATCGGGGAAACTTTCTTAACTACATACGATTCGGGATCGTAATGTTTGGTGAATTTTAAACGGCGAGAGTGAGTCAAGTACACTTTTAGTGAGCTTTTTTAGATGAGTATCACTGACTCAGAGAGACTCTGCTATATTTTACATAAGAATCAGCTTCCTTCTATCTTCTTAATTGTTTTAAGGAATACCAGATCCCAACTACTAAGACTTGTGTGTGTGAAGAGTTAACTTTAGCACATTTGAAGTGACGGGAGACGTTGAAAGTGGCCAAGTTGTGCAGTACAGCGGTGGAGTCAGCCGACGGTTGAGGTTGACTGAGCAACTTTAGTCGGACTTACTTCCGTTTGAACTTCTCTGTACACACGATGTGCGGTTGTAATGTGCGGACTTTTGTTCGACAACGGTTTAAATCAAATCTATTAAAAAAACCTTATTTCGTACTTCATATGATTGGTTGAAAAAGGTTTGGTATCGATATTATATAGAATTACTAAAATAAATACTAGTGTACCTACTTGTCTTCCCTGGCCATTGCACTGGCAAGTTGTCAGCCACCACCGCCATCGTCGCGCGGCAGCACTGTGCACCTAGCAAATGTAATGGACCTTTCTCTATCCGGCGATATCGAGAAAAATAATTGAACATTGTTTAAAAAGCCGCCTTGGCTTTGCTACAGTAGATCTCTATCGCTAGAATAGTTAATACTGGGTCGTTTGTTTCTTTACAACGTAACGTGAATTGCGCTTTGAATTTATTCACTCAAATATTATTGTTACATTGAATGTATTGACAAAATAACATGACAGAACTGGTAAAATTAAACACATCTCTAAAACTCAAAAGTTTAATATAACTTTTAGGAAATTGATGTAATTTGAATATTTTTCTTAAATAAAAAATAAATACAAACCATTGTAAAACAAAACACGCATTGAGTGGAAAATTAAATAAAGTTATAAGAGTAAAGACAAGAGAGATTTAGACTTGTGGAGCGGCGCGGTGCGGCGGCGGCGGCGGCGGCGGCGGCGGTGGCGAGAGGCGGCGAGAGGCGGCGGCCGCGGAATACTAAGTGCTGCCGGAGTTTGCTGAGCAAATATGAATTTGTTGATCTCATTAGAGTCCGCAATCCTGGATTTGAATACCAATATAAACTTATATTTGTGTAATTTACAAACTATAATGCCATTTGACTGACGTATTATATTGTATAATACTATCATAAGCTTCGTATTGTTCGAAGTGTATGTACGTATGCTAAAATTATAAACAACCCATAACTCTTTTATGTTGACATCGGCAAGGATCAGCCTCGCCAGCTGACAGCCGAAAGCCGCAAGCTGCGAGCCGCGAGCCGCTGTCACGCTGCGAGTTTATTTCCAAAGCCGCTAAGCTCCCCGACACACGCAGGTGCTGTGTTGCTTACTTTTTGTAATAAATTTAAAAATATAAAGTCCTCAAAAAAAAAAATTGCCTCGCCGCGACTCAGCTCCGGCTCTCTCTGCGACCTGAGCCTGCCGCTCTCCTGCTAACTCCATCCTAAATCAATGAACTAAGACTTTAAACCTTGTTAGTTAATCTGTTGTTTAAAATATTGTATACTTCTATTTATATTTCGGTAAATTTTCATGTTATTTAAAGTAGTCTGTCTGCTCTACTTCACAGAGGTAGAGCTGAACATATTCGGAACATAGATCATGAGGTATTATCATAGATAAATATTTAATTTGGCCGGAGCTACGTATTCATTGATTGCGAAGGCGCTTGGCCGCCGCCCAATGCTATGTAGACTGACGCTGACCTTACAATATTTAGTCACTACAAACTTATACAAGGGATATTATGTGCTTAGGGCCTTATGTACATTATAAAATATTTTTCTGAAAGCGTGTATAATTGCTGCTGGTATATTAGTACAACAGTTGACCTGTTGTTCCGAGTGTTGTAAGTTCAAATAAATATTTGTACTAAGTTAATGTAAATTAAATTTAATATTGTAAAAAATATATTTTAAGACGGCTATTTTCTGTTGACATGCCAACTTATCGCATCCACATATCGAGCCCAAACGTGTTTTCCATTTAAGATCCGATCAGTACACCGTGACTGGGTTCATTCCCCCCGCTACCCCCCCCCCCCCATCGGCACATTATTTAAGATGATAGCATCTTATTCTATTCACATTCAAATCTAAATAAGCTGCCACGTATCTGTAACGCAGTGGAATTGGCAGAAAATACGGATTTTCATTTAGCATTTAGCATTGTCCTGGTATATCTCTTCTTTGTGTAAACATAATCACGTAAAGTTACGTAAGCTTGCAGAAGGTTTTTACCGTTCGGCCTGTCGGCACACCGATTGATCGGTCCAACGGGAAACATCCCTTGTGGCTTACAGGTTGTTGTTGCATAGATATAGGGACTGAGATTGGGTTGAAGAGAATGCTAATAAATATGTTGATTGTTGAATAATACAATTCGTGAGTCTAAAAACTCTTCAACAAGTCTATCGAAACCGAAGTTACCTAGTTACGAAGTTACCTTGAGAAAAAAGTTAATTGTGAAGAAGAAGTCTAACTTTTCTTTGTCTTTTAATTTAGGGACATTGTTACGAAGAGTTTTTTTTATCTTTGAAAGTATAATATTTCCAAGCAACGGATACAACTTTTAGAATGTCTTCTTTGCTCAGTAAATTAAATAAAATCACTTTATCTTCACATCAAAAGGATTCAATGAGTACGACATCATAAAATGTTATATACTTAGTTCTGATATGTCATGTTTCAAAGCTGTTTCCATCAGTGTTTTTGTTTCCTAACTAATATTATAATCTGCTCGATCACGCGCGTAGCATCAATTTTGATTTAACAAATTTACTCCCACGTTTTAATTTAAAACTGGAACACAAATGGCTGGGCCTAATTACTGGCCCCGAGCATTGTGAGATAATTATTCATTAAAAGTTATTGAACGAGCATTATTTATACAATTAAGCGGAGTGAATGCGGTGCAGAGATGATTGCAACTCCAATACTACAAATATTTATACTCTGGTTTAAATTTATAGCTGATTTTATTTAATCTAAAATAGAGGTCACAAAAGTATCTGATGCTACAACTTTCTCTTTTGTGTATAAATAGCTTACGTAACTTGTAACATAAATATTCTTTAATCGTTTGATATTTCACTTAAAGTGAAAAACATTGGTAGGTAGTGGAGAGCGGCCAAGCCTCGCTGCCGGTTCGGAACCTTTTTGATCATACATAATGTATGTATACGGTATTGATTGTGAAACTTAGTTCAGAGAGAAGGAAAATTATTGAAAGATGCGATAGCTTTCGTTATTAGGGCAATTTATTTAAGTGAAATACATATGTAGAGTCAAGAATTATGTGAATATATATTTTTCATGTCCAAAGCATAACATATAAGAGTAGTATGTTCATATTCTGATAAATCATAATATGTATAGTTTGTAAAACTTTATGATATAAAATGTAGGCGCAGGCCAGGTGCGGGTTATGAGGGCCCGGGCCGCGCAGTTCTGACCGGCCGACGATAAATCCCTGCAGATGTCCCGGCAGAGGGGGGGGGGGGGCTCAAGGAATAGTTTTAATGGATTTCCGTCGTAAATGTGTACATTATTTTAAGTTGAATATCCTTTAAAAGTTGTAGATTTGTTTATTCCAATAATGTTTATCACAAGTTCAGACATTAAATTCCCAATTTTACAAAAAACTAGCTGCTAGGATTGGTGTGTGTGTGACGTAAGTGGCTCTTAAATTGAAATATTTCAAGGAGAGTATTCTTGAAGATTGTTTTCGATAAGTAATAGTCTAGAAACTTGGATTCGTTAATTTGCTGCGATACGATGTTTATCCGTGGTCGTCAGTCTTCCGCGTCCATCCACAGAATTACACACCGTGTAAACTCGCCTTAACAATACTTTATAATAACCTCGGTGAGCTTCAGCAGGACGGAACACGTGCAGATTACGACTCTATTCTGAGGCGGTGTCAATATCTGGCGAGCGTTAGAGTCGCGCGGACAACTGTGCGCAAGATTTATGTGACCCACACCGCCTTACCGCCCTACCGCCCTACCGCCTTACCGCCCTACCGCCCTACCGCTTTACCAATATTTAATTTAAATATTAAACTATTTCATACCCATTAGTTTTTGTAATAAACTACGAAAGCTTAAAATAGTTTTGAACTCTTTCTATATTATTTAATTGGTTTTTCTCTTATGAGCTCTTATTTTATAGGTGAATTACTCAGGGTAGAAACTTCGTTACCAATTGTTAAATTTAATTCTCCCCATTTCGCGTTACGACTGCAAACTCTTTCGGAGGTTTCGTGCGATTCTAATTTTCCATATTTTAAATAGAATAGAACTTTAAAAATATATCATGCAATATGAAAGTGTTATTACGAAAACTTCGCTAGTTAAGTTCGTTCATTAAAGTTAACGTTGTCATTACGAGTGCTTACGTTGGAGTGCGCCCAAATGCTATTCCCCAAACACTCATTCCGAACACATTATCAGTGGTGACGAGGCGATGAATGATGAATTAATGATTTTCATTTTTCTGAACGCAGAGTATGAATGAATATTTCTAAAAACTGAGTTGTTTAGAAATAAAGCACATATGATTATTGTCATAATAATCGACGATGGAAATTATTACTTCGGTATAACTATGGATAAATAAACTTAGAGCATGTATTGGTAGACTAATCACGGTTTTCAGTGCTTTGTAAATATACAACGAGTAAAACAGTGATTTTCAATTAGCACGGAATCAGTTGTTTGTAATGTTTGACCTGTGAATACAAACGCCGTGGCACGTCATTAGCATAACAAAAGTCTGACCGAAGCCCGCCCCCCGCCTCTCGCCCCCTGCTGCTGGTCCTCTCTGAATTTGAGGCTAAATATATTAGGCTCTAATCTCTACTGTTTGTAGCCTAAACATATTTATCTCTAATGCTTTGGCTTTCTATAATAATTCACTAGTTTATTGGCAGAGCTGGGCATTAACTCGTTAATCGTTAATTAACGAAGTTAACATTTTGCTTAACGGATTAACTTTTAAGTTAACTTCAAAAAGTGTTAACGCTTTTGTTAACTTCCGTTAAACTCAACTTCCGTTAATAAAAGTCCGTTAATCGTTAAATTAGAAACGTGGAGACGTGCTGTCATTTTGTTTAAATTACGCGGCACGCCACGCTCGTAAGTTCAACTATGTTGAGCGACTGTCGGCGATTTGATATTTAATATTTGATAATTGATATACGTGAAGTTCGCGTGCAAGTGTGATGCATCAGAGCGTCCGGGAAAGACGTGACCAACAGGACAAAATTAAAAGGTTCGAAATAGTATATTTCATTACGAGTATATAAAAGCAATAGTATGTAATAGCCCACATTCCGAACGCTCTTGGTCCCTGCAATACGCCACTTTTTGAGCAACTGTATTAAAACACTTTTTTACTCGTGCTTTTTCTTTAGCTTTTCCAAACTCGTGCGTTCTCTTTCCCAACTATCAAAATAATGTCTATTAAAAAGAAAAAACCAACCACGAAGTTTTCACAAAAAAATCATTGAAGTTTTTATGATTCATACAAATAAGCAAATAATTTCTAAAAAGAAGCTCCTAATTTGTTACAATATCAGATTTAATGATTTGATTCAATGAATTAGGTTAGGTTTCATTTTATTTCATCTCATTAAACTTCATTATCATTTCATATCAATATAAATAATCTACTGAAGACTTGGCCGTTTGGGCATAGTTCCTTTTGACTACCCAGAATAGATGAAGAAAAAAAAATCTCTGTATTTTTTTACGGTTGGCACCATTTTTCAAACATTTTAGTTAGTTGAGTTTATTGTGTTTTTATTATTATATTAAATTGCTTTATTTTTTCGCAACTGTATTAAAAATAGTTGTTTAGTACACATGCGAAATTGCCATTACAACTTGTTCCGACTGTCAACCCTCACCTTCGGCTGCGCCTCGGCTCGGGTAGACGATTGTCGGAACTCTTTGCAATGACAGGCTTTCCGCACTCGCAATGAAATATACTATAATGCATTCATACTTGTCTCTAATACTAATGTGTTATAGAATGTATAGTCAAATTACTATTTTAAACAAGTGTCGCCACAATAACTGTGAAATTAGTATGCATAATTTTGGTATGGTTAACTGTTAACGATTAACTTTAACTTGCGTTAAATTTTCGAGAATTTAACGCTTTAACGATTAACGAAGTTAATTTTTTAATTAACGAATTAACGATTAACGAAGTTAACTTTTCGATTAACTGTGCCCACCTGTGTTTATTGGTCTTTGTAAAATAGATTATGGAAGTTAAATTGTTAATTAATTAATTAGATTATGGAAGCTTTAATTGAATTTTTAGACTAATACATGTCCTTTTTTGCCAACACTTTCTTGGTTGTTAGATCTTGGCCTAGTTAATCACTTGCTAGGAGAGTTTGTGGCACGGGGTTTGAGGTGCGGGGTGCGGGGTGTGCTGGCGGTGGGTGAGGGGGAATGACGAATGGCCGCCATACATCGCGGCGAGCGACGCTGTGCTGCAGCCTCGAGCTTTTTGTGGCACTGACTCTTGTGGATCTATTACTGATCCAGTTGTTATGTGTATTACTAACTCTATTAACACAATAACATACTAGTTACCGATAAATAAACATATAATTAATTAGCAATTGTTAATATTCCATGTCAGGCTCAATGTACAAATAGCACGTAATTAAATATGTATTAATCAGTTGAATCAGATGGGATATGAGTGCAGTTGATTGCTACAAGTGAGGAGAAACGAGCTATTGATTGTTGAGCTGCGATCGGATTGCGATCAGGCGGCGACGCGACACGGCAGCAACGCGGCCGGCGGACGACGCAAATGGTGCTGACAATTCGTGGACGCGGGATTCGCGTTAAAATATTATTTTAATATGAAATTTATTTAAATATTAAATCAATAGAAATAAGGTCTCGACTGACATTATTGTAAAAAGATCGAGTTTGTACTTGTTGTAATTTAATAAATGCTATCGTGTAAAACTTACTACTTATTCTGTGGCGGAATAGGAATACAATTGCATCTCAAACTCCTAAGTTGTGTGAAAGTGGGGTTCATTTTATTTATTTATTTTTAATATTTTATTTAATTATCTGTTTATATATTTGTCTAGTACTAAAATTTATTTTAACATAGCAAATATATGAAAGAACACTTTTGTGCGATTTTTTATAAATATTTTAGTGAAGCTTTCATTTAAACAGAATATTTAAGTAACGCTTAAGTTTCTACTCGAATTTTCTTTAAGTGAGTTTAACGTATACTCATTATTTGTGTGTAGACATATACGAGAACTATAATATTAAGAATTATAGTTCTCGTATATATATACTCTCGACTATAATATTAAAACATTAAGAATTTCAGTTATTTTGTTAGAGTAGTTGGCACATTATATTTAGCATAAATTTCATACCAAAAACCTTACGAAATGAGTTTCTTTCAGATTTCTATAAAGCCGTAAAAGTGGAACATAAAACAAGAAATAGCTGCGGAAACGGCGTCAAATTATTATTATTGCGAGTCGCGATCCGTGAAATTACATCGAGCTCAATAAGATTAATATTATATGATAACACTAGAAATATTATCATTAGGTTATGTAACATTTTATTATGTTACAAAAATAGATTTACAGAACATTTGGAAAATTATACATATCTTTCCCAAATTGTACTTCTAATAAAGTCTTAGAGGATTAAATTTTACAGCAATTTAAATGGCACTAAAATTAAAAAAAATAATCCTAGTTTTAATTGAAACTTTGAGATTGAATTTAAATACATTATAATATAATGGCAGCTGAATTCTGATCCAGAGATATCCTCGTTAGACAATATTAAACATTCATGAAATTAATGTCCAACAAAGATCCTCAAAGACCTCTTAAGTAAATGTTAATTTGAAAGATTTCATAAATTATGGATGGCTTCATTAACTTCGTATTCCGGTACAGTTCAACACGTTTTATTTTAAATGGCGAGGTTATTTAAGGACGGCTAGACGGTCTTTAAACAGTAGCTATGTAATAATTACAATATTTTCTATAGTCCATAGCAGTAGTACCTAAAACAGAAAAGATCTGGCGTTATGTACTCGTACTAACGCGCTGCGCCGTGATGTGACGTGATGTGACGTGATGTGACGTGACGTGACGTGATGTGACGTGTTGCGCTTCATTAATCAAGCCTCAGGGAGAGATGCAACAATCTCCCAACTCTTGCCGGCGCTATGTATTTTTATTAATTTACTAGCGACGCGCCACGGCTCCGCGCAGGTAGAACTACGGACATCAGAAAACATAGTTGTTGGTTCGAATCCGCAATTTAATTTTTACAATTTATAAAAGGTAAAGATCATAATCTATATCTATATAGTAGTCGTTGTTATATATCATCAAAATGGTTGGATATTCCTATTTCACTTTAAACAACATTCAAATGATTTGCCCGGCCTGCTTTATTGATGTTCAACAATAATTTTGATCGGCTGCATGCGTGTACCAATATCCGTGATGTTAACCTCCCCCCCCGCACTCCCCCCACCCGGCGGGCATTTTGCGGCGACTCGTATTAAACCAGATCTCATTATTGACGAGGGAATGTTGGCAACATTGATTTCACCTGTTATTTAATTTGCTCTGGCTTTAGAATTTAATGTCATAATTTGTTGTGATTTGATTTTGCCAACATTAACACAAAAGCATAATCATATATTATGTTGTATAATAATTTTATATGGGAGATTAAAAAATAACTTGGGATATAGTACGTCTACGCAGTCTAACTACATCGAAGTCATTTGAGATACGAGCATGTCGTACATTATGTTCGATTTCCGTTTCAGGATCATAAACAGTTTTTATGTGAGCTCACACAAATGTACAGAGATTGTGTCCTCCAAAAATGTACTGCTTTAGTTCCTTTCATATTTCAAAAACTGTCGGAAGACAAGAAATGTATTTAACAAAATATATTCAATAGATTTGCCAAAAACTGTTCCGAGTATTACACAGGAATTCTGTCACGAAAATTATTTGACATACGCAGTTTCACAGAATTCTACTTCTCTCGTTCCCTGCAAACGCTCAAAAGAAAAATCACAAACTGAATTTTTCTCTTTATCGTCTTCTTTTGACAATAGCTATCATAAATTACGGCAAAATTCCACATTCATATTTTTCACAGTGCGCTGGAATCATTTATCATTTTAACTGTTTCTCGATAGTTGAGTTTTTGTTCGCGGGAACATTCAGCGGGAACATTCAGCGTTCAGCGCTGATCGCTGCGTGTTTGTTGTACGCGACCTTATCACAACTCTACAATTTTATCTTATACTTCAACATGTAATCATAGTAAATTACCTAAATTCTTTCACACTGAAATTGTCATAATCTCAAGTCAACATACGTGTACAAAAACTATAGATCCAATGATACTAAGTAATTTAATAGTTTCAGTTACAGGGACGTGAGGTCGTGAGGTCGTGAGGTCGTGAGGTCATGAGGTCATGAGGTCGTGAGGCCCCGAGGCAGACGTAAGGTGCCGAGCTTCATTCAGTCTTGCCCTCTGTTAGATATGAGTACAACTGTTTGGAAAATTTGCTTTCGCCTGCATTTTATTGTGCGCAAGCAACGGACCGATTGTAACTTGTATAAAAGATTTCTCGCACACGTGAGAAAAGCCGAGCTAACATCTACATGTGTAATAAAATATTGACCGTAATAATTCTCTTAAATGATTGTATATTTTATCTGGAGGATTAACATAGAAAAGAACTTTATACATTAAATGTAATCTGGCTCATTGTTTTCTGTGAGTGTGTTCTACGTTTGCTGGAGGCACTCCTGTGATACGCCGCCGGGGCTGAAATAATAGTAACAAATTGTAGATTAAATAACTGTAATATAATTATGTACTTCCTCAATAAAATGTAAATAAACTAAATATTGTACTATGTATTAATAATACGCTGACAACAAATTAATATTATTATTATAAATGTTAATTATAAAATCATCGTTCTGATTCCCAATCGGTTACGGTTTTAGTTAAACATTGACTGCAATGAATATGTAATGTTGGATTAACACAGAACGTGTGTCCGATGTATGTACGCCGCGCGGGGAATTGTGAGGCTTTGCATCTAAAACCTGAACGTTATTGTGTACGTAGCTTTAGTTGTCGTAATAAACTAAATCAAGGTAAGCAAAGCACTTGTATTGATGATCCAATTTCTAGTTTACGTTATATTAATCTATAAAAAGTGTGTGTGAAAATATAGTTGTGTAAGGTTCGACTCGATTAAGACAATGAATTACTAATTATGTATTGTAAATATGTACAACATGTAGTGTATTACTAAATGCATTTGTATTTGAAGTTATCCTTAATATTGAAGCAGCAAGCGAGTGCTAACGAGTGCCGAGTATGATCGGTGACACCTCACACCTCACACCTCACACCGAGCTGTCGAGCTGTCGAGCTGTCGGCTGACGTGACCGAGGTACGGTGCTTATCATGTTAAGTGCATTTTAAGTTTCATTTTCCTATTTGATGAGGTTTTAATGACAAGACTGATTTTTAACGTAAAAGTTATTTTAAACGCTATTTTCACATGTTCGATATTCCTGCAGGCGAGTTCTTGTATCTTTTATTATAGATGAAATATAAGTGATATTGATTCAAATTAAAACACTGGATCTATTTTAATTTATGACTACAAAATGTCGCTCGATATCTGACGCTTTAAATATCGTCATGAATTGTGGGAAATATGATTAATTTACATTTATATATAATTTTAAATGTAATCTACTTATATTACGTTTAATTTTAAATATAATTATTAGCCTTTTCTGATTTTGACATAAATATATTATAATATATGAGATCCTCTTTAAAGTTAGAATAATATATTATCGTGTATTAAACTCCACGCTTGCTAAAATGTCGGACGCAATATTATCTGAAGCTAAAATACGGACTAACTACGAGTGGGTCTCCTTTTGTCCTTGAGGCCTTTGTCCCGCCGTCCCGCCGCGCCGTCCCGCCGCGCCGTCCCGTCGACCCGCAGTCTCTCTGTCCCGCCGTGCCGCTGTTCCGCTGTCACGTGCAGCACTTCATCGAGCCGCGCTAACAACTTTAATCGTATTCTTAGTTGTGGTACCTAGAGATAAACAAACTTAAACTTTTTTTTAATTCTGTTTAAATTGTTCCTGAATTGTGACTTTCAAAAAGTTAATAAAGTTAGTAGAATTGCTGACATGAATTTAATAAAAACTATTTTATTTAACATTTCTGGAGCAGAGAATAGAAAATAAGTTTTCTTTTTGCTCACCTGTTCTGTGGACGTTCAAACTTTGACTTAATTTTCTCAAGTGAATTGCACTTTGAAAAGTACACTGAAGTTAAGAGAAGGTTGTGCAGCGTGGAGCAGAGAGTTGCCGCGATTAGCCGCGCGCCTCATCGTATTTACCGTAGTTATGGACAAAGCGCTACGAAGTGCAGTCAAATGCAAGTGTTATGACTTCACAAAACCAAGATCACTTTGACATTCTTATACTTGGATTCTGTTGCAGTTTACAGTGATAATAAATTAAGTTTTGTTTTTTAGTGTGTGTCACTAATTAAATATTTTTTTTTATATAATATCAGAAGGTGGCAATCGAGTGAGCTGTCACCTGAATTCACATTTTATATGCAGGACAGCATATTTAATGTTGAACTAGCTCCATAAGCTTTAAGAAGTTTATAATACTCGTAGTATATATTTAGAAATAAGTTTTTCATATTAAAGTGACCTAAAACTGATAGATGACAGTTCATACATTGACAAGATAGTCAAACAGTGAAGAAAACAAACCAAGGTATATTTTTAGACACGAATACTCGTAACTTTTTATTATTTTTACCTTCTTATGTGTGACAGTTTTCTGACGTCACGTCTTATTCTTTACGAGTTACTGCCAACAATTTTGATGTCTTTTCTCCTCATAAATATAATGCGAGTATCAAATAAAGAAAGAATAATATTATATTTAGGGAATAAACATTACATTATATGTTCCCCTTATAGCTTTACAAAAATAACTTTAAAGTTAAACTTTCCTTCGGAAAGATCATAACTGTTTAAATCTGCAGTGAAAGAATTTTGCCGTGTTTAAGTACCTCCATGTAAATGTGACCGCCAACTATTCTGTTTGTTACATAACAAAGTCATAGATACAGCGAGAGAAATAAAATTAAGTCGCGCTTATAGAGATAGGACTGTAGGTGTCGCGAGTTATGTAGATGGGGAGCGACAGCAGGGGACAGGCAGTGGACAGGGGACAGGGGACAGGCGAAAGGCATCACGGGACAGACCGTTTTCTTTTCTTAGACAAGAAATATTAAATTGTTTCGCGGCAGCTGTTACCTTTCCCAGGAATTTTCTCCTTATAGGTCTTTCGTAGCTAATATTGTAAATTGTACAGTTTTAAGGAAATCTTTTTGACAAATATGAACAATACCTAGTTAGTCTTTGTTTTAAATAAACAGATAGAATTTTAAAGTGAAAACATTTAATTTGCTGTGACAATTGATTTTCAATAGTCTAATGAAACTGACATAATTTTCAATAGCTAAAAGATTAATTTGCTGGCACATTATAAATTTAATCATAAAAACACATGAAATCCTCGGCGCGGCGCGCGGTTTTATTTGGACCAAATCAAAGGGAACTTCCGCAGTGAACTGTTTATTGTCGTGATAATATCCTACGTTGTTGTAGACACAAGATATTTGTTTTTTTACCTTCATTTCACTGACACTTCATTGTGTTCTAGTATTTTAATATTTATCAACAACAAAATGGCTACCAAGATAACACATAAAATTGGAACACTTTTCGAAAAAACAAATTATTACTGTTCAAAAGCGCACATAATTTTTATACTGTAATCAGTAGTAGCAGCTTTTCACTATCTCTTATCATATACATTTTATATAATAAGGATATCTTTAGGTTGTTTTTGAAGTCTTATCTTGTGTGAGCAGCATCCATAAAGCTTGTAGATGGCCTCTGTGCTCGTTTATCTCCGGTCCGGTTTACACTCGGCTCTATTGCTTCCAACAAATAATGGTGTACATTACACAATGTCTGCGACTCTCAAATAAATCCTCTTCTAACAGAACGTTCTCGGAATGAATTAAAACAATCGAGAGCGATCTCGAGATATCTCTGGGAGAATTAAATAACATGGATTTATTACGTGCTCCGAATGTCCGAGCGCAGGCACAACGTGAATGCTAAGTTAGAAGATTGGATGATGCTCTCAGCTCGCTCTCACATCTCTCAATAACTTAAATATGTAAAAAATATTTGTATCTACGTAAAGCATGGTATTGGTATTGAATGGTATAAGAGGTTGTCTTCCATTAACTTTCCATATAGAACGAATAACGCAAGTGAAAACAATTCAGTGTATAAATTTTCTTTACAAATCTATAGAATATTGTCAGACTCCACAGATTAAAAAGCGTTGGGTAATTAAGTATTTACATAATTTGCATTTGGACAAGAACTGGAGTCAGAACGTGTTAGAAAATTTTAATTCAATTTACGTTTTAAACATTTCAGTGAGCTAGTGCAGAACAAATGTACAGTTTCGTTTAAATTCCCGTGTGGGCCGTCGGGGGAGAAGGGCGGGCGGCGCTGCGAGCGCCAGCCAACTGCAAATACTAATTTATCTTTCCCCTAACTTCCTGTCCGAGCTACGGATTGAATTAACCTGGTGTATAATGAATTACTTTAATTCATTCGCAACTAGCCGCCCGCCCCGGCTCCGCTTTGATTCATTGACAAATAAAAAACATTGACACGTAGTCCAGGTTTCTTGTTCATTGAGAGGTTCGGAGGAGTTAAATAATATTTCTTATCGTTTGAGTTTATTTACAACAGTGGTAGCCGCCAGCAACAACATCAGTTGCACGAATTGGCCGGCTCGCCCGATGAAATACCACGACGACACAGAAGACAGGCGTCAAGTGATGAGTGTGGTGCCAGAGGCCTAATTTTAGTCCTCTTTCCATTCCCACCCTTTTCTTATAAGGAAAGGATGGGAAGGGGAGGTGGATTTTATGGAGGAGGAGATGCATAGGAAAGGTAAATATTCTCTTTTTGTGAAAAAAAAAAACAACAAGCAACCACCTTATTTACGTTATGAATATTATATAGAAAACTAAACAACATTTCTAAGAAGTCAACTTACTTTCCCATTGAAAACCTTTTAACTTCTGCTAAAACGAGAGTTTAATCTTTGGATTAATACTGGGAGCGAAGGCTGTTTGTAATTTATTTTCTTCCCTTATTTATTTTATACATTTTTTCTCTTTACGTGTGAATCTTATCGATTGTAGTTCAAATAAAAAATAAAAATATGAAATTTTAATCAACACAATACGTCTTCTGAATCGCAAAACTTTTCCACGAAAGCTTAAAAATGAAATACAAAGCTATAAATAAGCTCAAACCCGCAAAGAGCTTTTGAGTATTTTTTTACGTTCGCGAGGTGAATAATGCCCATTAAAGCTCGCAATAAATGGAACTTTGAAAGCTCTCGCAGTTCGTTCACACTCAAAGCTCCTAATTAACGATGGTTCTGTGAATGTGGCAGGTGAGGACAATTATCCACAAAAATTGAAGAGAAAAACTTTCATCGGCGCGTTATACTTACGCTTTGATTGCTATTGAGGACAACCGAATTGTTTTAAGATTCATCTCTTTTACCTCGTTTATACGTAACGTTATATAAATAATGTATAATAAATAATAATTTGATAATGTATATAATAATTTGATCGCAACATATTTGTCAATTCTTGTTAACTAGAGGTGTGTGTGTGTATGTTTGTGTAATGCTGACGAGCTGCATATAGTAGTAGGTTTCCATTACCTAACTATTGTACAGTTTATAACATTACAGTAAAAACTCCGTAAGTTCCGTAATTTCGTCGTCATTACCGTAATATGCGTAATGCGTATTAATTAGTAAATTGTTGAATTAAAATCGTATGTTTTTTTTCACGGGAGTTTCATATATTAATACTGATAATGCTGATTGAAATGGATAGTTTGAATAACAACAGAGATTATGATTGCTGTTAATCGGTGGAGAAGAAAAAAGTCTTGGATTCGAAGAACTTACAAGTCATGATTATGAACAAAATGTTAGATGTAGGATAAATGGTGTCATTGTGTTTCTGTAATAATACTTGCCAGTACTATAGTTGCAGACAGAACAATAGAAATGGGGGTAATGAGTGGCGATACAAGCAAATGTATTGCCTCATATTTATAGTACAACCATATACAATTGAGGTTTGAACTCGCTACCAAATCGAAAGGATGGTTAAAACTGCTCTGTAAAATGATTGTGGCTCGTCGGAATTTATATGCTAATGCATGGACCTGTAAATAAAGTAATGAGTTGAAATATTAATTGACAAACTAAAGTCAACGCACGCTACAGGTAAAAATAACGAAAACAAATTAGCCCCTCGCCCCCGCTCTGCGCCCCGCAGTGCCCACAACAGTACACGGTCGTCGACTGTCTGCCCACCATCTAGAGACTTGCTAATTGCTTTTACGATTTCGACATCAATTTGTGAGATAGTAAATAATGAAACATTAGATATTGCAATAATTTACCTTCAACATTTTAACTTGATATTTCATTAATTTGAATAAACATATAATAATTTATTTATAAGCAATGTCAAATATATAATTCAAAGAACGACTTATGTACCACGACGGTTTACTTCAACTATATAAGTTTAAGAACTTTGCTGAACTTCAGTTCTATCATTATTTATTTTATGAAGTGATCGCTAATGTGTAATAGTTCGTCAAATATTAATAGAGTCTTTAGCAAATATCAATTTCTCTTTCACAATTTCTGTATAAATTCCTAAGGAGCGCATTTCTAGAAACTTTGAAAGAGTAAATTTATTGAGTTTATATTATTTGACTGTTGGTTAAATGAAAATGAAGTTGTCTCGACCCACATTTAATTAAACTTGCAAGAATTTGTTTTTATCTAATAAGCATGAGGTTAAGTTACAGAATACGAAATAAATATAAACTAATTTCAACAGTATAATTATGACATGAAATTGGTATTATTTTCCGTCACTGTGGCCGTCGGCGTCGGTCTCTCGCTGTCAGATCACCCAATGAATCGCTCCGATCTGTTTAGAAAGAGATTCCACGATGTTACCGTCATGAAACAAATCTTTTGCCACTATTGCAAAACACGTACGTAGATAGAATAATATAAAGTAATGATTGGCAAGTAGCAAGTGGTGAATCCATTGAAGTCACGCTTATTTATCTCTAGGTTTGGTATAATTGATATTTGTTATGTAATTCCACGTGTCTATGTGGAGTAAGTAAACATTTGGTAAACGTTGTAAACAAGTGACAGATGACGACGATCAGCTCGCATTGCTTATTAAAGCAAGCACCAAACTTTGAGCTGAGTGTACCCGTGCGTGTATCAGAGCGTCTGTACTAAATATAAATATTTTTGTATAAATCTTTTCGTAATAAAATTAACTATACTTACAAAAAAAAGATAAAATTATTATGTTGGTAAAGGTCGAAAATTGCAAACCAACAGCAGCAAAGATGGATGGTTGACATGGCAACACTAATTCTCAGCCAGTGGAGAAGGATTTCGTTGTCTTTTCAGCATTTAAATTGTGACATTTGCAATTGAAAATAAAATAAAATTTTTCTGTGTAACAAAAATTAATGGTATTTGGTGCAGATGAAGCCGCGCGGGAACAACTAGTAGTATACATGAATACATTGTTACAAATAAAAATCTCTCACTTCTGCTTGTTCTTGTACAATTGGTACTTGAGATCTTATCCATTTATTTTATTTGACTCTTGCCTAATTAATGACTATTAAGTTATTGATTTAGCTAATAAGTCAACTTGGTAGTCCGTCAAAGTATGATTTAGTAAAACATCGCCGCCGCCTTATTCTGTTCTAGTTGTATTGATGGCATCTAATCCATCACCCCCCCCTCCCCCCACCGCCCCCGCGCTCTCACCACAACACTCCCCGACACTGACAAAGCTCTGTGTGCTTCTTATTAATGACACTTTTTGAAACATAAACCTTTTAAGAGATTTAGAGAATTTTGCTATAAAATTAAATAATTTTGGCACATCTAACAATGTAACTATTCCTAATGTCTTATATACAGATAAAGAAATTTTATTTGCTAGAGACTTTGATAAAATTTTATTTTATTTCAACAAACATACGTGTTTAATTATAGTTGTGATGTTCTCGTCATCTCACGCGACAACTTTCTGCATGACATTCTGTTATTGTACACAAACACTTAATCTCATTTCTTTAACTATATATTTACAAGCCATGTCAAAGTTATGTATTTAAGAGTATTCTAGAGAAATAAACTCTACCTTCATATTGAATGCAATGATATTACACTCATATTTTCTAAAGAAGGTAGAACCTTTATGAAAATGTAAGCACAAAAGATCTGCTTCGTTCAGACAAAGATTGAGACTCGCTGACTACTGACTGCTGACTGCTGACCTGTCGAATGGTCCGCTTTAAGAAGTACGTTCAACGTCAAAATTGGCTTCTCCTTTGTACCGCGGACAATGCCACCCGGAGCTGGCAGTATTCATAGCCGCCTCCTACAATGCCATTTCATATTTACTAACTTTTTTTTTTTTTCATTTGACAATTTTCTTTTCCGTCTTGACTTAAAGTTAAAAAAAAGATCCGTCAGATACAAAGTCCCCCTATATCACTTTTTTACTTATTCTACTCGCGATGCTTGGTTCTTTTTGGAACAAACATCACAAGCTATAATCATTTAGCTATTTATCTTAACAAACTTACTATATTATTTTAAATCAGTAAGAATTGGTGAAAGTGAAGTAGAATTCTAATTTTGTATTTAATTAGGGCATAATTAATTAAAAAAAGATTTAAGGGAACAGATAAACGAAGCCTCGCCTTTGATAAAACCCTCTCGTTATGTCCCTCTTGTACCGCCCGCCCCCGCCCCCGCCCCTCCCCCGCCCCGTCTCACCCCCGCAGTGTCCATTAAACACGAAACGAAAAGAAATAATTTATACTTATTTTTGATATTCAGAGAGCTTATTATAATCGACTTAAACATCCGTCGCTTTGTTCGCTTGTCCAAATTTAACAAATACATAAATCATGATCTAAAGTTATATTAATTTGTATGTAAATGAATAAATGTCACATGTGAAATATAATTTTAAATTCTACTTTATGCAATACTAAAGTCACGAATGAAAATTTTACTTCTGATGCAAAAACATCGGAAGCGATTAATTAATCATCAAACATTGTTTGCTTTAGCGATGGTTTTGTTCAGCACCGACTGAAACTTTCTCTTGTAATATCATTAATAACAACAGAGTTTGTAAAGTAGATGAGCGAGCGATGTTTTTGTTATTTTGCAATGAAACAAGTCTGAAAAATATTTAACTAAATCAATCTATACGTTGTCGGAAACTTAGCCCTTTTGTTGTTTTTTTATATAAATCACTCGAGATTTTAGTTACATTTCATTGTTTGTTTTGCTTATTTTTTTTCCAGTATACAATTAATAACTCAATGATACACAATAATAGTCAAGTGTATGAAGGTGGAGAAGTCAGGACGCGACGTCGTCTAACTCTCGGAACGTAACTCGAGATGAAATGATTTAAACAAATTAGAATAATAAAACAAGCGTCGCGGAGACGTGCCTCGAGAGAGGGAACGCTAAGGGAAAAATAACAAACGAATTTTTTCTAATTTTATCCAATAATTTTGTTCCGGCTCAAAGTCGGCGGCCTCTGTGAAAAATAAGAATTATATTAAGTTCGCTAGATTAGGTATTCCGAGAATACTGGGAATAATAAAAGTAATATTTCGTGTTCTTGTTTTTCCCAATTTACCGAATTTAACGTAATATCTCATATCCAATAAAGAGTATAGAGGTTAAACAACAAATAACCCGTCTATCAAATAACAAACTTACATGACGAAGTCGAGTGGTTCTTACCTGACGTTCTTACCAAAGAGAATATTTTAAATCGTAAAAACAATGTCAGAGTTCGAGCGGCGCCGGCGGCGGAGACCGACCATTCTTGGTACTTTTAGATAAAAGCGAGTTCACACGGATGTGATTCTGCAGACGGACGGTCACCGACAGACACGCACTAATTTTATAGCTCGAAGTTATCTACTCGTAGCAAGTATGAAGTATGCTCACAGATGTTTTTGCGATACTGTAGTGGGTGCGCGTCCGTGTAAAACCCGGCTTAACAAGTGAGCGGGCTACGTACACAGAAGTATTGTCAGTTTGGGGTCGAGAGGCTTCGCGCACTCGCCACTTGATTTCGCCGAAGGCTATGCTGCAACTGTAATTTCTTTCGTACCTCGGCATTTTCACACTTCAGTGTGTGTAAAAATCAAATGTTATTTCACATCAAGCCTATTATTTGTTTTTACGCTTTTAATTGATTTAATATTGACCATTACAAGACAAATTACAGGTAATTGTAGAAGCGAAACATTAAAATTACAACATTCTCTTGTACAAACAAAAATTTAATTAAAACTTTGAAGTAGGACAGCGCCATATTTCATAGCGGGCGGCGGAGGCGATGGCGGCGGCGGTGGCGGGGCGCAACATGCGCGCTCATAAATTTTTGTTTGTTTTATATGTTGTAGCTATTGTAAGCAAAAGTTTTCGCTGCGGCTCGCAGATTAGTGTACAATACAACAGTAGAACAAGTGAGTTACTATATCTGTACAGAACAATAACTTAAAACATTTTCATTGGAAGAGTTCACTCATTATATTCTACATACAACTTAATTTTCACTTTATGAGTACGATACACGGCTACGGAATAATAATCGTCTTCTAAACCAAAATAAGTTTTGTTGTTTTCAATCGCACATAATCTGAGCATCACTACTCAGCTACTCAAAGAGCAAGTCCTTCGCAATACAATATTCAAGGCGACAGGTGTTTGTTTAGTACATTATCCTGCTCGAGGAAAATTTTCGCGTTTGTTTGTTTTTTCTTATATACGAATTTATTTACTTTATCCGGCATTTTGTTTACGTAGAAAAATTGTTCTCGGTTTACAAGTATTGAGGCAGCAGGTCTACGACTAACTGAAAAGGTTTCCCACTAGCGGCAGTAGGTAGTGATTAAGTGTGGTCAGATTAGTTGATTAAGGTCAGATTAGCGACGCACATCTTGTTAACGATCCGTGTCAGTGAGCTGAGTGTGTAACACACACAGACACACACACACACTAACGACGTAGTAATTTGTGGAAAAAATTGAATAACTGAAATTTTATAAATGAACTGAAAACTGAGCTCATTGGAAAGGTGATACAGCTTTGTTGGGTAAACAACTACTACTGGGTGATGAATAAAATATGATGAGGTAACAGGTCAGTATAATGTAGTACGATGTAGGGTTAGTTTAGTATACCAGGCACACGAGCCTCGGCAAAGCACCACCGGGCTTGTAATTAAACGTATGGGCTTCTCGCGTCATTGACTCCGCAACGACCGCCGCGCTTTGGATTTAGCAGAAATGTGTGAATCAATTGCTGGTTAACAGCATTATAGTGTTAGTACTAACATTACATAAAAATTGTTTAAAATTTGATTTTCTAATTTTTAATTAAAAATATTTAATTTAATTTAGTAAATAAATTACACTAAAAGGTAAAATCTACAACAATAATGAAATCAAAGTGTCAATCAGTACTGCTATAAGTCAAGTGGAACTTTCACAATTTCACCAAAATTGTTTCGTTACCGAACGCCGTATTTAAACCAGCTGTTTGATTTTTTATCCATTTCCTTATAAATTAATTTTTTTTTGAGTAATTTATTATTTTCATTAAAATGTTTAACAGAGATCAATTTAACAGAACGAATTAGAAACAGTTTTGTGTTTTATAACAAGTACTTATTGAATTCAAATCAACTCCGTTAATAATATATATATTGAGGTATATGTTTCTGTGGAGATGAACGGTGAGGTTACATTAAAATTGCATATCGCATGTGGTTAATGAAGTTCAAAGTTAAATGAACAAAGTAGCTGGACTAAGTGGTGAAGTTGTCGAGAACAAAGGTGGCCGGCACAAAAGCTCTCTTTAGGCTGTGCACTGTACTTGACGGCCAAGCACGGCACGGCACGGCACGGCACGACGCGGTGCGGCACGGCACGGCACTGTTCAATTATTAACGTCATTTACTTCAGAAGTAGAGGCGCGTCGGCGGCGCGCTTGTTGGCTATTTAAGTGCTACTTATTTACTGAAATAATTCAAAAGTCAGTTTAAGTTTATTCATTTTAGTTAAATATTTAATAACTCTTTCTTTTCATTGAATCTAATTGAGGTTTGGTTAATTTTTTATACATGTTATTTATTTTGATGCTGTTTTACATTTCAGAATTTGAAATATTAAACATGTTTGGGCAAAGCAGGTTATTGTTATTAAGCGAATTGTAAATGTTGTTTATTTTAAATAATACGAATTCGTTGAAGAATTTTAAACGAATAATTAACAGTTCACAGTAATAATATACAAAATACTAGCTGTCGCCCGCGACTATGTTCGCGCGGATTGAAAAAGAAACTTAATAAGTACCCTATCTGTTCTTAAAAACTATGTTCTGCATCTGTGCAAAAATTCATTATGATCCGTTGATCTATTACGGAGATACCTTCTAACAAATATCCATTCATCACTCTAAACATTCTAATATACAATAATAGTAAGATTAAATATGAAAATACCATATAAACAAATAAATAAATAATACACGAACTTTGTAATAAATAGATTAACAAAAATCGTGAGTAGAAAAATTTACAATTATTTACTTCCCCGCATATTTTATTTTACTCCTAGTTAAAATGTAAATATTTTATAAAATATTGTATGTTTAAATGAGTTGCAACACAAGTCATCTGAGCGAACACTACGTTATATAAATCTTGTGGAAGCTTTACCCGAAACTCTGTTCGCAGGCTTCAATAAGATGTGGCGAGGCGATAGGCGCGAAGCCTTCGTATTTCCACTTCAATGTCCGCCCTCCGGACTCCGGACAAATAAAACTGTGTTATGGCGCCTTCGGGAAAATATATTGAGGTCATATCCTGTTAGCGCAGCCCCCGGAGAGATTTTAGATTACTTGGATATTTTTTTAAAACGTTTATATTTCAGTTCAATTGCTCGTTGAATCTGGCCGCAAAGAAAAATGAACTACCAGATCTGACTTTTATTACATTTAAAAAAAAAGGATAGCAAATAGCAATTAATATCTCTTTTAAATTATTAATAAATAGCTGTCGCCCGCGACTCCGTCCGCGCGGAATTAAAGAAGAGCGTAATAAGTAGCCTTTGTGTTCTTCCAGACTATGATATACATCTATACCTAATTTCATCCAGATCCGTTGAGTCGTTCCGGAGATACCTTCAAACAAACATCCATCTATCCTAACATTTGCACGTTCGAATTTGAAAATAAAATATTTTGATACAAGTTTTATTTGTATTTACTACTTTGGAAGACATTTACAAAATAGTAAGTGAAGCACTTGAAGTAATGTTATTGCGTTTTCTCCTTTATTGCGAGGAGTTTTGTCTCAGTGACGTCACTTGACCTCAATAACGAAGTGAAGGCTCGCGAATTAACTTTATAGTTAGGACACTTAAAATAAATGGAGCGTAAAAGTTTTAGTCAAGAGAAACGTGTCTTTGTAACCTCAAAAAGTGTAATTGAGTTTTGAAATTAGTTTCAAAAGAAATCTATTTATAACGTCAAAGAAAATATTAATTTTACAAAGAATGCTGACCTAAGAAACTAATCATTTGATAGTGAAATGCTATCCGTGAGAGGTCAAGAAATGTAATTTACTTAAGATTCGGGAACTCATTCAATCATCTTATACAACCACAGCCGACGTTCAAAATGCTAACACCGACTCAGAGAATTTAATTTTCAATTTGTATTCGATGACAATAAGATAATCTGCATCTGCTGATCTGTACTGATCAAACATCTAATAACAAATTGAATGGCGGTAGTTTATTATTAAAAATTTGTTTAACCGCGAGTTTCCACTGTTGTTCCTGTACAGAAACATGATATTGGAAAGTCATAGTTGTATATGTTCATATTCCGACACATTAAATCTTCATGACGACGAACTATGTAACCTTAAGAAAAAAAATCCTGTGACATTACTCCGAATCTAACATTCAGTAAGAAGCTAAGTAATTAAAATACGGAACTATTCTCAAAAGGGAATCGTTCTATTTAAGTTGCAATACTCAGAGAGACAGAAAATGAATCGAAATTCTATTAAAAGTGAATTCGTTCTGCGAGTTGCGAGCGCATCGCATGCTGAGCTTCGAAACAAGAAATTTGTTCGGAAAATTGCTTATCCCTATTGAATACCTAATTTTGCTTCACTTGAAAATATAGACTACAATTGTTTACTACATTGTGAACAGAATTGTGACGCATTTGAACATTGTCATTTGTCCAATGAATCAACTAAAGTATCACAGAGAGAGTGGTTTGAGAGAAAAGCGTTTCGCTTAAGGTTTATCTTCATGTAAAAGTCGTAAACATTAATGTAGGCATAAATACGGTCATCATTTATTGTTAAAATAATAGCTAAATTAACTAATGTTAATATTAAACAATATATATCGTACAATTATTAGAAATAGATCATAACGGCTACTATTACTCGGCACGTTATCATTGTCGGCAATTAGTTAGATATCAATTAATAGTTGCTGCACAAATACATATTTTCACTGACCGCACACACGTTACAAGTTTGATTGTGTGGAACATAAACCTATAAATTTATTAGTTACCGATCAAAAATTAATTTAACATTATATTTAGCAAGTTAAATAGCTAAAGGGAATAGTTCTACGTATTTTTGTACAGATCTTGTAGATAGTAGAGTAATTATTATATTCACATGTGAATAACGTGTCAAATAAATAAAATAGAGTAATTTCAATGGCTAGCAATATTAGAGCAGAATCTGTAGCATCGTATCTGGCTCAGTCCGATGTCGGTTCTCGTAATGACCGCTTTAACTCTGATGAAGGAACTTTGCTTGCAAAGTTTGCGCAATGCCACGCTCTTGTAGCATTGTTCTAGTACTTATATTGTTCTAGTACGAAATGTAGGTCAAATAATGTAAGAAAATACAATGTTAGTTTAATAATTCAAACACTATTACATGTTTATTTACCAAACAACGTAACTTTGTTTACAATTTAACAATATGTAGGTAAGTCAGGTCCTAGAGTATTACCATCTTGATTTTTTTATAAAACTCCATAAAAAGACATTTCGTGTGTCGCCGAACATTCCACGTATACAAGGCAAAGTTCACGTTACCCACATTCATCGACAGGGGGCGGTGGCGCAGAGAATACCGAGCAACCGAATAATTCAATTTAGTTGACCTGAAATAAATTCCTCATGAGGCCATTTATCTGGAGTCACAGAGGCCAGCTCCTTCGCGACATATATCTAATTCGGATACAAGAAATGTAGCTTAAATGTTACGAAAAAATAACAAGTAATAGAAAGAAGACTATGTTTTTTTCGTTCGTGGAACGTTCCATACGTCGTTTAGGTTTTTGTAGAAAAGTTTGTGTTCCTTTGACTTGCATCCGTCAATAACCTTTCCAATCTCCTTTAAAGTGAAAATCACTTTGGGAAGCTTCTTAAAGTGTTTGCAGCAATTATGGAGTTTCCCTGCGAGGTGAGGTCGCGTGGTGCGGTGCAATCTCGCGGTTAGTTCATATCGCCACTTTAAGCCACTCCACTACAGGGTTGCCTTCTTTCAATAATCATAGATTCTGAGCACTGCCACCGATAAAAACGACTACTAGTGACGCTTGTTTATTAGTGGACGACAAAAAGACATCAAGCTATTTGTTCTACACCACTCATTTTGATCTAAACGTATCGATGTTAATTCCGTAGTCAATTTGTATTTACATCGTAAAAACTGGAAGAGTTGGCAACCCTAAATTCACAGCCAATAATCGCACCCCACCACACTTTACCGCATGCATTCAATTACAACAAAGTTAACTAACAAGACAGACGTTTAAAAGTCTAGAGGTGCCATTAATCTGACATAATCAATATAGAATTTACAATTGTAGTAAATATTGTTAAACTAGATGTCAGTTATTATATCAAAAATGACGTCTGTATTCAGCAGGTACTTTAAACTGGCTGAAATATGAATCATTGCTATTTGCCTCAATTGATAATAATCGTTCAATCGTTTCATAGCTACAATAATTTTCACGTCTAATAGTTAGTTATACTGCGGCTTACTAGGGAGTTCAGAATAACACTATCAGTACCTATAAAGTAATAGATGGAACAGACCGCAGTTGTAGCTTGGGTATTTGTATATTACTACAATATCGTTCGTATGGCAACGTTTACAGTCAAGGAATTATATTCGCTATCCACTTTTACCTTCGTACTCATCGTACTCGCTATAATAAATATAGCAGGTTCCAGTGACAATGTTTTGATGTGTTGCGAGCGAAAAATAACATTTCACTGAAAAGGGTAGGAAATAAACGTCCTTCACTATGTAGTGCTAGCTGCCGTAGAGAACAGTGGTATCATAAAGTGCGCAGGTGGGCGACAATTGCGCTCAATTTGCTTGCGACGTCGTCTTGTGAGATAATCAATTGTACCACCAGTAAGGTTGATGTTACATTGGTATACGGACGCGGGTGTACTTAATTTAATGAATTCTTTGTTACTCTAAGCTACGTTATATAATTTTATATGGGAAACTAGTTGTTGCTTTAAAAGTTTGCTCTATTTTTAAAGTGATACACAAATGAACACATCTTAGTTTAAATTAATTTCATGATCTGTGATTGTTATTTTTTTTAACCTAAATTTAATTCGAGGGCATCTTGTGTAACGTTAAGCGTTTATTTTTGCATTTGTTGATATCGCCTCCCCTGAGGGCACTTTAACCGGACGTCAGCTCTTATTGTCGTGGGGCTGCTGACCCCCGCCCGCTACATAATTACTGTATCCTTCTCCGCAACGTTATATTGTACAATTACATTCATATGACGGCAGCATGCTACTGAATCTTACTATTTATGCACATGTGTTCACTTGAATTAATCTTTTAAGTAGTTCCAAAGCACTTAAGGAGAGGAGTAGGTACCTAAATTCACTAAAAAGAAGAAAAATTTAAGCACGAATCTCAAAGATCGTTCCATTTGCAAGAGCTTTGAGAATCCCAATTTAGTTATGCGTATTGTGTTAAATTTTGATAAGTAATATTGTCCCACGTTCATCGGATAATTGCCTACGAAAATTGAAGGCAGACCCTTGTAATATGATTATATTATTGCTTTTATTATTTGTGGAGTCGTTGGCCGCTGGGCGGGCGGGCCGTCAGATGCGCACGAACTTGCTAATCAATTTGGAAAGGGTCTGATTTTGTATAATTTAGTTAGTTAAATATTTATAAGCTATTATTTTGATGCTGAAGCAGCGAGGATCGAGTTGAATGTGCTGTAATGTGATGTAAAATGAATACTCTAACAAATATGTATTTAACAAATACATTTCTGTCGCTTTGCTCATATAAAATATATGTGAAGATATATTTAGAGATTTAAATGAAAGGTGGATACTTTATGCAGTAATTCCTATATTCACTAAAATACAAGAATACATAACACAGAACCAGATTAGAGTTTCTATTCTACAATGTGCTTTAAACTAATCCTCAATGTATTTTAGCGGATTACAGAACGAGCACGTCTGGTCCTATGTGGCGTAGAGTTTTGTTTTGTGCTCGTGTATATGATGTCCCAAGAACAGTAGAGTCAGTTCATTTTATTAAATAAGAATCGTCTACAACATTTCTAAAAGTATGTAAACTGATTTGTTTAGTCAAATTCATTGGAAATGAGAAGTAGAAGGAGGAGGTGTTGTTTTTAACAGTCATTAAAAATGTAAAAGCATGTAAAAAAAGTAATTAAAAAATAATTACAAACAGACATATGTATTTGGACATGACTTATCATTGAAATGGTATACAATTAATAAAATTGAAGTGTATGTATCACTAGCTGTCGGATTAAAAAAAACCTTAACTAGTAGCCAATGTGTTTTTCCAGACTATATTCTACATCTATCCCAAATTTCAACAAGATCCGTTGAGCCATTCTGAAGATACCTTCGAACAAACATCCATCCATCCATCTAAACATTCGCATTTATAATATTAGATGGTGTTTATGCTTATAACAAAAGTTCTATATTTTTTATTTTATTCTCTCTGTCTGTCTGGAAAATACACGTTTGTTCAGAATAAACTCCGCAACGGCTCCACCGATTTTATCGGGACTTTCAATGGAAGCTTATGTGTGTGGGACGTAACGAAGGTAATTTTTTTTTTCCTCGCTGACTAAATCGCGGGCGACTGACAAAGTGTAAATATATTTTTTCTCTTTATTACTTTTCAATTCGATTATATTTATCTTACTATATTTTTAGGTTCGACTTAATATTTAAAGTGGCATACAAGAAGAATATTTATTTACTTACTTACTTTTACAAAAAAGTATACATTTTCTGTGATATACAAAACAGCAATGTATTAAGTTCGAGCGGAACCAATTTCCCGCACGATTCAAATTACTTTTGAAAACCCTTTGCAAATTAGAATGATGAGAAATGGATCTCTGCGAATGAAATACGCTCTGCTCTGTAAAGGCTTCACTCAGTTTATTTTCTTTCAATTTATTTGAGGGAAATCGTTTATACGTTAAATAAAATGTTTTATTGGTTATTTTTTTATTCAAGATCAGTACTGTCATTACATTCTCTATAATTAAGAGAGTTTTTATGGATCAACTCTCTGATTAAAGTTATATTCATTAAACGACAAGTAGAAAAGCTCGCGAGGTTTTGAGCAAACTTAAAAAACGTCTCGCTTTTATAGTAAAAGGAAAATAGGAGTGTTTTATAAATATTTTTATTATAAAAAAATCATACCCAGCGAAGCATATATTTTTAATGTCGACATATTTCTTTGAAGTTAAGTTTTATTATTGTTCAGTGCCTGTGATACGTATAAATAATGTTTATTATCACTGTATAAAGTGTGGTAAAGTTTTGTTATGTAGGCGGATAGGGATAAGAGTGTTCGCGGATTAGAGCTAACGCGGGCTGCAGTAATGAGAATGAGTCGATACAATAAATATTCCGCATTTATCCCTCATAAAAACATAGACAAATGAGAGAAGTGTTACAGACAATGTTGTCATATAAGTAATGATTATTGTTAAAACAAATATCGTAGTTAATTTCAAAGTTGAATATTTTCAGTACATTGTGATAAAATAAGCAGCAGTAGTAGTAGTGCTTTAAATATAAGTTTAAATCAAAATTTGTGTTGACAACATTAAGTTGTTTAACTTAGTCTGTTGGCTAAGTACTAAACATCAGAATTACGACCTGGCGAGTGTCCAAGTTGCATGTATTGCCTTTTGATATAACTATATATATATAATCGGTATTTAACATGTAACCTTTTGTAAATAAAACTTAGTGCACAAGTATTGTTACTCTAACTTGAAAATAATTTACAGCATCAATGTAATATACAGGATCTTGTCCATAATTTTTTTTTATTAACAAAGAAAATAATTCAAATATCATGCCATAAGAAGTATTTGATGAAGCATAACGTTTATTTCATGTAACAGAATAAACACAGTAATATTTTCCCTGGTCTTTGCAAATAAGATTGTATTACATATAACAATGTAGTCATATCTGTTTGTTCGCAAAGTTATATATTATCTGAACAGGCTCGGCGCGTCGCGTGTCACCTCTCTTCTTCTACGAGTACTTTCATCGCAAATTATTACAACACAATTACTTTTTCTCTTTAATATTATGTGTGTATTTGTGTTCTTACGACAATTTTACTTTCTTCGTTTATTTATTTTCATTATTACTTTACTTTACGGGTCTATATTTCATATCTAAATAATTACTTTACTTTTAAATGTAGCTCTTTCTTTATTTGGTCACTTAAAACAGCTTTCTATGTAATTTACTGATTAAATCGTCCAGTTCCTTGTCGAATTATTGCCTTGTGACTAGTATTATATAGCCCATAGCAAAGTAAATTCCGTGATATTACAAAAAAGTACTTTTAAAGGTGCATTTCCATAGTGCGCGAGTGTGCGAACGACCTACAACACAGCCGTTCACCGTTCAACATCAATGTAAGCGAATCAGATTCGTCTGCGCTACTACAAACTTCAGAATTACGCACCGTGGAATCCCGCCTTCAACGTGTTTCAGCGCTGTCCACGACCTCCGCTGTATAACGAAATCGTGCTACAATTTCTCTCTACAATAACTTATTCCCGTATAATTAATTTTCGCGTACTTACGTTTAACAAGTTGTTGACGTCCGGAGACTCTTCAAATATTTGTTTGGATTCTGAATGAAATGTTACGAGTTCGTGAAAATTAATATATTTCAATGCGGCAAAAATATACTTTTGCGAAATTCTGCGTTAGTGTTTTATTTTTAATATTTTTATACATGAAATAATGAAAGTGAATAAATAAAATATTTCATTGTGCAATGTTTATTACATTGTTAAACAAATGACACAATACAGCAATTTCAATATCTGAATGTTATGAGATAAATTAATTGTATTTGCTCCTGTTTCCACTGCACACAACATCGTAGCAACGAGGTAAATATATACATGAGTTAATGTATTAAACTTTAACTGCTGTACTTGTAATATATTTGAAACTGAAAAATAAATAAAAAATAAAATGAAATAACATTTAATCCTTTGCACCAACGTAATTAACTTGTATAAATGTGTAACACAACTTTTTATTAATATCTACAAGTACTAGGTTAGTAACTAAGTCACATTTAGCGTATATTAACAAAACATATGACATAGACACAGGCATATATCATATAATAATAACATTTGAATACGCTACAACGAGTACCTCAAGCGTGTCTGTTTCTGAGGTATTTCCTTTGACCTCACAGGGAATTGCTTTCCACGTTTGTACGCTTCGATTCTCAAGCTGTGTGATGTTGTTACTTATATATCATGGAGAATTATTTCAGAAATATATCAAGTCTTTATAATTTACTTTAAAATAAACGTTTAGATCAGTTTTACATATATACATATATATTCTAGCAGTCGTCCGTGATTCCGGTGAGTCGATTTTTATTCCGTGATTAAAAATCTTAATAGAGGTATGAAAAATAAATAGTAGCCGATTCTTAGAGCTACTGAATGTCCATATAAAATTTCATAGAAATCGGTGAAGCCGTTTCAGAGGAGTAGGTAATTAACATAATGACACGAGAATTTTGTATATAAAAAAATATTATATGTACATACAAATAAAGAATATAAGAAAATTACTCTGTTATTTTTCCCAATTCAAAACATATATAAGTAATTGTTGAAATTGTATTTGTAAAATTAATATGAGCGTGGATTTAAGTCTGAGTTGGATGAAAAAGGAGACAATACAATGTGTTAATACAAATGTTGTGGCAGTGGAACTCTACCGTTATGACATTACAAATCAGGATTAACATCTTAACAAATAAATTATCTATGTATTGGCGATGATTTATGCATAATTGTCGGTGCAATCCCGCGGGAGTAACGCGGGGTCTACGCGGGGCCGCGCGGTCGTAAGCCGGAACTTTTATAATTGCCTTTTATTTAGACCGAGTCAATAAATCGCATGCAGTGCCGAATAAAATATATTTGCTTTTGAGGTAAATGGCTTTAACTACGTTAAATCTCCACTCCATTGTGAATATGTAGCTTTGTGACAGTTATAAATTAATTTGTAGTTTAATTCATTACTTCTTGCAGTTAGTCTGTGTGTCAATTATTTTCTGTGTTTAAATAACTTCTGAAATAATTTGAAAATTGTTCACAAATAATTGGCCAAATTATTTTCGCTTTGTTTATTGTTATCGTTAACTTAACTTTGATATAAAGTTTCTGAATAAATATAAGAGACAGAGTTATTGATGAAGTTAAGCAAGTGTCAAATGTTTACGACCCGCTCTCTGGAGACGTTCCAATGACTCGAGATAATATCCAGCCATCCCAGCATCTGAATAACAATCAAATAAACTATTTAATAACGTTTAGTGTCACATAAGAGTCTTGTTTAATGGCTAACTTCAAACTTCCAAATATCTAAATCTAATAATTAAATTTAACCGGCCATAATTGTAATTGATAATAACTAAATGATGAAGTACCACATTTAAACATTTAATGATTTCGTTTTAGAATTATAGTTTATAGAGTTTTTGCGAAAGTCTATGTTTTGAGGATTAATTTAACATCGGAATGATTTAAGTATAGGAATGGAAATAATATAAGTATTAAATATACAGAGGGGGATCTATTAAAATACAATATGGATACATATTAAATAAAAACTGAATAGGAAAGTATTAGACGAAGCTTTTATTCATTTTAATTATATTTATATCTACATTGAACTCGGTCTAGACACGTAATAAACGAGTAAGGTATCTGTCTAATCGATTATTGTGATACGAGATAAACAAATTAACAAAAGCGAGTGAACACACAATGTTCATTCGACACGATGCGAGCAGAGAGACGGAGATTTGAATAATCGCCATTTCATATGTAAATAATTAATTACGTTTCATCTAGTATCCAGCAACCGGCAACCGGCAACCGGCAATCGGCAACCGGCAACCTGCAACCGGCAACCGGCAACCGGCAACAGCACCAGTAAGCAATCCCTTTTATTCTATTTGTATGCTTTTTACTATGACATTGAATTTCTTTGTTTATTTTCTCTTCAGGCCTTCAGTAGTATGTATTGTGTGAGTTTATTTTTTGAGTTTAGGTAATGACATAGATAATTATATATTTTATTAACTTTAAGTGTGTTGTTATAAGATTTTTATTTACAAATTTCTAGAAACTTTAAAATTATATCGTCAATAAAGTGGGCACTTCGCCCGATACTGAGTTTTCCTTTGCAGTTCAACAACATCTTACGGCACTTGTCTTCAGGAGCACAAGCTTACAACTTGTAAACTTTCTCTTAGTCATTTTACTTGTTTATATTTGTTTTTAATAATAAATATTTGACACTGTTACAATTTATTATATTAATTTTCACACAAATATATCAAAAAAAAGAAAAAAATCTGTAGTAAATTAAATATAAAAGAGATATAACAATGTATTTAAAAAGTCTCTACAACTATTTGTTTTTATTCTAGTTTAACAACATGTGTAGGTTAAGTGTAATGTTTGCCTTATTTAAGTACAAGTGTAGAAGAGTAACATGCGGTCACAACTTAACCGATGCTTAGAACAAACTTACTTAAGTTACACCTTTACCTCTCTCACACTCCAAGAGTTGAGACAATTCACATAAATCTCTTAATTTATGTGCCTGTAAAAGTCCACCTTTGTTGTACTTGCTGCTTTATTGTTATTTAATATACCAGCCATTAAAGTACTAAGAATTAAATACATATATTTAAAAGCACAAAGAACAAACTTTTATCATCAATATGAAACATAAACAAATAAATTTTGTCAATTACATTGGAGAAGATATTGTGTTTGAGTTTCTCAGAATTCAGATTATCTTTGCTTGAGAAAAGAAATATAAAAACATAGATATAATGTCAAGAGATATAAATTAGTATTTCTGATCTTCCCATCGAGTATCTGTTATAGAAACCAGTAAAAGGAAATTTAGATAAAATGTTTGTTTTTTGATATTTAAATTGGGAAACCAAATATAAACTAATATAGACGTACCTTATTTTAGTCAAAATGCTAATCCATGTAATTATTCCAGCCATATATAGTCACAGATACAAGTCAGGTGTCTATAAAGCAAATAGTTAAACTATAGAACTTTGACGTCAGAACGCAGTTAATCAGTGTGTGAATAACGCGATCCGAGCGCCATCTCCCGCCAGTTATCTGAGACCTTAGTTACTACATCATACAGCTCCTAAACTTCCTGAACACTTCGACACATTTGCCACGTCGTTAATTCTGTGCCGAGCGCAATATCTTCTCTAACGATAAAGTTTTGCCGCATACACGCTTTGTGTATTATAACGGCAATTTCATGGTATCTTTCGATAGTTCTCTAGCAAACTGCGCTTTATAATTAAGTACTAGTATTTATTACTTAATTTGTTACAAGGAAACAAGGCAGTAAACGTTGAGGCGATAAAACTTTATAACAAAAACTGCATTACAATGTAAACTACTTTCAAAGCAATGCATATTATGTGTTTGAAATCCAATACAGACCCGGTGACTGACGAACGAACCGTCGTCGGTTGTCACCGCGCACGGCTGTCACTAAGCTCTGTACCTCACCGACGTGACAAGTGACAGGGAGCGGCCGCAATACAAGGATTGACCGACAAGCATGGACACCACTCGACGAGTGACGAGGATCGCGCAACAAGTGACGAATATTGCGGGATAAGAGACAAGCCGCACGAGACAAGTGACAAGATGGGAGGCGTGAAAATAATCCCGAGTCAAGTGGTGGTGAGGTTCATGTGACAATCGATGAAGCGTGACGCGATAGCGTGACGTGCGTTACGAAAAAAGTGACGGGTTAAATAAAGGAGGCGTCATTGGACAAGAGGTGAAATGCGAAAGTTTAGTTGGATGTTATATGTTTGTTTGAAGGTATCTCCAGAATGGCTCTTGATTAAATCTGGCACAGATGAAGAACATAGTTTGGAAGAACACATAGGCCACTTACTAAGTATTTTTTATTGCGCGCGGACAAAGTCGCGGACGACACCAAGTTAGTAATAAACTTTTGTAAAAATTGTAAATGACTGCTTTTTCTTATCGGTAACAAACTCCTCATTGTTTAATTTGGAATCAACTAAAGTTGGACGATTCTTTTTACTCAATATCAATTATTGAAAAAAGTTTTCAAACAAATCTACCGGAATGAATAACTTTTTTTAATTATGAAGAAACAATTGAAAACACTTTTGTAAAAGTTTTTTCTTTATAACAAGTTTCTGGAACATTTTACAAAACATCTAAGCAGTCAAACGTAACTTGTCAGATTTCAAGAAAAAAAAAATAAAGGAAATTCTCGAGTCTCGAATTTATAAAAAGTTTTCCAATTACTGTCGTGCAGTTTAATCGAACAGACTCCGTAACAATGAGATTTGAAGCCACAATTTTATTGTTATTACAAAACAATAGGTGGTTTTATTCAGACAAGTTTGATTTGTACCACAATGAACTGAGGCATCACCGCTATATTGTTTAAATTAAAAATATACTATAATTAAAAAAGAAATATACTATATTTAAACGTCAAATTCGGATGTTTTTTTTTACATTTTATTTCTTAGAGTTTACAATTGTGTTGTATCTAAAAATCGTAGTAACTTAACAGTTCGATTATATTCAAATAAATTTTTCAAATGATCGGCAACTAGGCTTTGTTTATAACGTGTAATAAATTTTGCCAGCCGCAGGTCGTAAAAGATTTAGAGCAGTCAATGTGGGACATTCGCGTTTTATTCGACCCTTAAGGAAAACATTCCAAAGTTTTATGAATAACAAATTTCAGGCAGAAGTTGTTAAGCGAGCTTTTCCTCGAAATTAAAATGGAAACGCGAAGATTTGATGATGACGAAGCTTTCTGCGGCTTATTCCACACCTGCTCTTCCTGCAAATGAAATATATAGATTACGTGTAGATACTTTTTTTAAACCTTTTAGCAAGTTTTGAAAAGAACTTGGAACTTTTTGCTACAATGTTGGTGACCAAAATAGGGTCAGTATTGTTATTTTTTACTAATGGTTTATAGTTATTGTAGAAATTAATTCAACTGTTGCACTCATCAACTTTTATGAATGGTGGTTCAATGTTAATAGCCGCTGAGAATCGTAAGAGGATCTATTCTAACCTTACGATAATATTATTAATCTCAATGGTGGGTTCCCAGTGGTATTGCATATTAGTACTATTTAGTCTAAAAGGTGGAAAAGATTTTCCGTTTGTCTTATTCAATGAAAAAGATGTATTTAGCAGGTAGGAGGTTAGCAGGTTCTTGCTTAGTCCACCAGCCGGCCCCGTGACCCAGTCGTTAGAGTGCACAAACTAGGGCATAACGCCGTCGGCCTAGATCTAGCTCTATTCACCATCCGCCCAGAATTTGTGTCATGTTTTTTATACGCCGTAAACGTTCACTTTCAAGTTTTTTCGGCTCTGTTTTGGTTTTACTTTTGTTGTTGTGATGAGTCGTTAAGTTACTTACATTGTTGATATAAGTTAGTATAAAAATAAAATAGCTGAAGAAAATATTGGTGTCCGAGGTTCATAAAACATTTTTAGAGCTTGTTAAATAAATGACAAATAATTTTACTTTAATTATTAGAAATACTAAACACATACGGACAAAGCTGCGAAATAAGGCAGTTGAGCGAATCTCGGGCAGAATGCAGCGCTTCAGCGCTACACTACTGACTCACGGCTACGGCAATTTTCAAAGCTGAAAATCATCGCCAGTTTCTCAAATTGCTTTCCGATTGCCGACATTTTTACTCGCGGAAAAATTTAGATTCGAAAGCTTCGTTCTCATAAAAATTCTATGTCAAAGTAGCTGTATATCAGCTGGATTTTTTTTTATTTCTTAACACAAACTATCAAAACTATTTCAATTTCAAAATGCAACACTTTTTAAAAAAAATCACGATTAAACTTATCTGCGATGTTTTTTGGAAATCGGCATTAATACAGAAAGGTTTCAACGTAAAATGAAGATTATCGAATTATCTGGATAAAAATATTATCTCAAAAGGTAATAGGTATTAGGTCAATTAATTAAAATAGACAGGATAGATTCCTTAAATCTCAAAATTTTATCTTAGTATCGACACAATATCAACGTAATATGTTTCCATGAGTTGATGCTTTTTATGAAAAGTGAATTTCGAACTTTATAGCCAACAAATAATTTTCACTGAGGTAGTCTAAACACACCGTCAGCGTATTGTCTAGACGTGGGATAATAAACACGTCAAGGGACTCATCTAATGCAATTCCAGCTCTCAACCTGCAGCCTGTGAAAAACTGTCAAACATGAAAAAGATAAACACATTTTATGCCATTTTAAAAATGACAAAATATGCCAAAAAACTACATACATTTAGGTCCAATAAGATTAGCAGTACTGTGTTTCTTTCCCGGTATTATTTAATATACTGAAAATGAAATACAAGGCTATTAACACCTTAGCTGCGGCAAGTAAAATCTTAAACCTTCGTCTGGTGCGGCGGCGGGCCAAAGTGTGCCCCCAATGATTTTTCCGCCAGTGCGTGGCAGGCCTTTCTCGACCCACCAGCATAAGGTTAGATTAAATCGCTATAACTTTGCGAAAACATAATATAGGTGTGTACTTTTTGGACTGTTAGAAAAACCTTGAACCCACCTTCTTTAGAGTTGATTCGCCCCGGGATCTGCCAAACAGGAAATGAGAAATGAACCAGGGAAAGTGGCGGGTCGATATCGACCAGCACCGCACTAGAAAGTATTTTTAGTAGTGATGGAAAGACAAAAATAAGGAGATATCGAAAATAAAATAGAATTGTAGAAAAGAAATGAAAAATAGTTTATTTATTTATGCTTGTCTTTAAAACATTTCGCACAAAGATTTTGTGTGCACATCCTATTTTTTTTTTTCTTGAAGGAAAATATCTATTTTTTTCTTGAAGGAAAATATTTCCTCACTGCTGTCACTATCACTTTTATCTGCCTCGCGAATTAGTTTATTTTCCAAAATTTGTATTTTTCTTTTGTTTCCTGCCATCGTGCGTCGTTAATTTTACGAAAAGAAAAAACGCGACGTACAGTTCAGTGAGATGGCTCAACACTAACTAGCGAAGCGGGGCGCTCCGTGCGGTATCGGGTCGCCAACCGCCTGTTGGGACGGCGGGCCGCGATAGACCCCTGCCGCACCGAGTTGATATTTTTCACCGTCAGTGCGTGGTAGGCCGATAAAGGCCTGCCGTGATTTTTTATGAGATAATCGTTCCGCACCAGTGAGAGGGACATAGTTTTCTTCGTCCGCACCAGCTGAAATTCCGCGGCAGGTCGATCTAGGCCTGATCCGCAGTGAACGTGTTAATAACATGGAATATGCAGAGAGCACTTTGAGAATTTTTAACGATCATGAGGTGAATAATGTCCATTAAATCTCGAAATAAATGGGGTTTGAAAGAGGTCCTTCTCCCTCTGATCTCCCGCACTACCCCGCACTACCCCGCACTACCCCGCACAAACCTCTCAGTGCCGCGACCTGTGCGTGTGTGTGACAGGTAGGACTCATTTATTACGCGACGCGACGCGACGCGACGTAGTCAACGATACGGAAGTGATACTTTAAATAAAAGCTGGGGTAAACAGGTGAAGGTGAAAACATGAGGCTAAATGTTGTGACGGCTTCTAAAACGTTGATGGTTAATTCGCGGAAGAAGATCAAAATCGAGCAAATGTAACCGTGTGTTACATTTGCTCGATTTCACGTGTTAGCAGTTTACTACCTAGTTACACAATGTTTGGACTTATTAGTTATTTTTCTTAACTCAACCGTAATATTTTTTTAACTTTTAGAGTTTTAGACAATATAAAATATATGTAATAATTTTTTATTTCACATATGAGCGCTGTATTTCACAGGTCAGCTGCGGCGGCAGCGCACAGCTGCTGCGATTTTACGAAGCTTTCCTAAAATGAAAACTTTAAATAAAACGTTATTGCACATTTTCATTTTGGAGAAGTTTAAAAATAAATCAAAGTTCAAAGAGCAAAAATCCACAAAGATTACCAAAAATACTTTAAGTTGCACTCAAGCATGTGAAAGCAAAAAGTATGGCAAAGGTTAACAGAGTTCTTAACTAAGTGAACTTACTAAGAGCCCTAACTTAATTTATAACTACTACAAACTTGACGTTAACTCTATATAAGTAAGTCTTAATAAAATTGATATTTCTCTGAAGGTCGAAATGAAGCTTTTTGAATAAAGATTTAAATAATTCTGTTTGTATGAAAGTACACTTATCAGAAAAACTTTATAGACGGCATCAAGTGGAATATTAGTTTTAACTTTTTTAAAGTCCTTACAAACAATAATTTATTTAAAGAGTTATACTTAAATAAAAAAAGTCATAAGCTACAGAGGAATTTTTTAACTTTAAAGTGTTGTATTTTCACTAATAAAATGGTAAAAAGTATTGTGATGTCGTTGGCTGATAAATTAACATGCATTATGTATTGTATTGTACTGTGTTATGTATTGTATTGTGCGATATGTTTTAGCCGTGTGTGTGTGTGTGTGTGTGTGTGTGTCGTGTAAGGCGTTGTCATCGTCAAGACAAACAGTGGCGGCAGTTAATGGTGTACGAGGTGGTAGAGTACACAAACATTATGTATCGACGTGGATTGAACGCCGCGAGCTGCGAGACACAACAACATTATCTAATACTGTGACTATAACGTTGTATTATTATGCTTAAAAGTTATAATTAATATTTGGTGTAACATTGTTTACATCATATTCATAAATCACAATTTTGTGTTCAAATTGTTTTAGGTGTTTAAACTATTTTAGTGTTTTATTATTCATGTAGTTGAAGAGTGGTTCGGAACTGCAGAAATGCGTAGTTTGCGAATCGTCGGCGCGATGCAAAGTGCCCCATGAATATTGATGCGGTGCGGCCGGGGGGTGCCTCACGCCCCCCGCGCCCACCGCACCCCCTGCACCCACCACACACTAATGCTTAGAAAGCTTTCCCAGATGTATTATAACCTGTAGCCGGTAAACACTACGAGTGTTGTGAACTACTAAGATAACTTGTTTGCTTGCTCATATAGAAAGGCACTTGACATCTTTAAGGAGTAAACATGAATACAGTTCGGAACATTTACAAAACATTACATCTTTAAGCAAGCAGAATGTCGCCTCCTCACATCATCAGAATAGCTGTAGAGATCTCTTCAAATTTAATACGTAAATAATAAGTAAGAAGGTATTGAAAAGAAGTGAAATGATAATCTAGATATTCGTAACAAGAATACAGGCGCTATCACAAGTATCAATAGATTGCCTGAGCTGTGGGCAAGTTGCCAAGTTTTAAGTTAAAGTGACGTCGAAGCTCGTACCAACCGATCTATACTTGGACGTCGGTACCTTAATTGAACATGATAGTTACAACTTTTTATCAGTTGCCTTAATGACTTGGAAGGTTGATTTTATTCCAGGTATATTATCATTTTTCCATATTTAAAAGGTTGGCAAATGTTATGTTACTTTCACACAAGGGTAGATCATTGAGGCTGAGCAGTACTACTAACGTTTGAACTCATAAGTCTGAGAAAGAATTGGACGTTTAGCACGATCATTTGTATTAGAATTTGAAAAACACAAATCTTGTCGATGGCATTCTCGCATCTTTCAAGTAAATATTTATGATAGACCTTCAATACTATCATGACAGTAAGTCTGCGTTAAAACAAAAGCAATACTGTACTGTCTATTGCTCTATCTCATAGTTCTCGTGTGAAAATGTTATTATTTCTTTTAGGAAACGATGTCAGTGGCCACATTGTGTTGTTGTTTGTTGACACATTAACGCCTTCGCCGTCAGCTAGGGCCGGCTAATGTCAACCAATAAACGTCATCTCTTTGTTTTTCTACGTCTTGTTTGATATATTAGCTTAATAAACAATTATTATACACTTACTAAAGATCTTCTTTCACATGAAATACAAAAATATTGACTGCTAAGTTTCAAATACTTTTAGGTTGATCTTAAATTTACAAGGCATGTACATTGCTAGTCAACGTAATATAATCATTAATTTTTAAAGTAAAAACACCGTCAAACAGCCGCGTCTGGTTCATGTTCTGGAGACAGATAAAAATGGATGAGATTCCCTCACACAAGCAAAGCTATTAATCACGCCGCAACTGACAAGTGACACGGAGCGTCAACACAAGCCGACAACACTAATGGTGCAAGCTGACTTCGCACGAAAAACGTGATACTTGTCGATGTAATACAGCATATATCTTAATTTGACTACGTTTTTTTTTAAATTAAATCGGAATAGCACCTATAATGCAATAGAAGACTAGACCTAGAGATTTTGAGGATTTTTTTTTCAACACGCATGTAAAGTACACGTTTCCGAGTTAAGTATAAATCAAGAGAGGAATAAACATCGTTAGTCAAAGGAAGTCGACATTACTTTGTTTCCGGCGGACACGATAAATTCTCTCGGAGAAATAAACAAGATGGCGCTAAATCCTGTGACCTGGCCTATAGTGACTACGATTTAAGACTAGGTCCAGTGGAATAAAGAATAGTTCAAGTTGAAACAAAGACATACTATAGCACGTAAATATTCTGCTATAAATTTTCTATTAAATTGCATTGGTTTTAAATCATTTTTAGAATGGGTAGGAAATAAACGTCCTCCACTGTATTTACCTATTTAAAAAATTCTCTTAAGTAATAATTCAAGATTCTTTCATATATTGAGAGAAAAAAATGTTCTATTTCTTCTAAGTTTATTGCTGTAAAAATCTTGTACAAATAATATAAACATACTTAGTACTTACGTGTATAAGTAAGCAAGGACAAGGCTTCTATTTAATTAACCTCCACATCTCGCCTCCCTTGAAACCCTTTTTTTTGTCACATTCTTGAATCTTAATCACAAATACACAAAAAAGTATTTCAATTAGTGATTTAATTAGAAACATTTGTGTGACAAAAAAGGAAAGATTTTTTAATTTCATCATTGAATTAGTTTCAAAGTTATTTTTAAACTCGTATTATTTGTATTCAATAATTACATTTTTTACTTGAATATTTTAGTCGTTACTTTTGCTAAAAGAATCTGTTTTCATAACTTTGAGATGAAATAATTTGACTACTTCAAGGAAGGTGCATACGTATAATGTAAATCAATGAAAACTTGAAGCGCGTTTGTAAGTACTATTAATTTTGTAGGTAAACGAGGCACTCGCAGGCAGGTCTTTAATTACCATCCAGTGTAGAGGGGGCGGAAATGATGGTGGTAATTTGAAGGTAGTTTGAGTTTCGGCGATTTCACCAGCACGCTAGCGTGTCCGCATATTTGGCACAAGTATTCCGCGCTTGGGTTGGTGAGGGGGACCGGCAGGGGGGACTCAAAACTATGTGGGCTGCTTCACGTGTGATGCACTTCTCTCTTTGAGCCTCAAATGGCATCTGTCTAATCAAATATAACTGAAATTGCTCTTGATTCTACTAACCGTTGTACAAAATGTTTGAATATACGAGTATTTAACGGAGCAAACTATTTCAATGATAAATGCTTCTGTGCTCCTGCAGTAGGCTGTATGCAATATATGTTCGTATATGTTATTATTAATCCACTACTGTTTAATGTTTCTATTCTGAAATTTATTTGTTACTTTACTAACATTTCAACAATGAAAAATTATAAATTGTATTAATATTATAGCCTCATGGCATTCTATTATCTTAACTAAAACTTCAATGCATCTAGTTTTCCAGAAATATACCGTAGCTATATCCGAAACTGTCTAGTAGCTATACATCATTAAGGGTTATCGAATCTCTAAAAGCCAGAATCGTAAGCTCATTTGAATTGAAACCTATCGTGTTTGGAAGCTTGCCAGAAGCAAAGCTTTTCTACTCGGAAGGTATTGCCTTGTAATTAATTGCCGTCAATTAGTTATTCAAAAGCTCTAGTTATTATGTTCAGTGGAATACTAACAAGACGTAACGATATTCCTGCACTACGCCTCTACAACTACTACTCGTATTAATTAGTTGCCCTTTTTTCATATAATTGAGAACTTAGTAACATATTAACTACTTATGTGCTATTTTATAAGTTAACAACAAGGAAGTGACTCTTATGATTCTAGAAAGCGACCAACAAACTTTTGTAATATTAAGTAATGTGCATTCGCTAGCAGTGTAGAGAGACGAGATTGATTTGAAATTGAATAGTGAGTCACCATTCGACAAGTGTCGCTCAAGTGAGTCCTCGCAGAGTGTCCGCTCTCCGGCTAATGCGTGTGTCGTGTCCATTCACTTTGCACCGCCGCCGCCCGGAGCGTTGGCACCAAATCGTTGCACGTAAAACTATTCATCTCTTAAGCTGTGAGAATGCTATTCCATTAAATGTTAATTATTTTAATATTTTTAATACCAAATTTATTTTTAAAAATATTAAAATTTAAATTTAAAAACATTTTTTTAAAGTAAATTTGGATAATAAACTTATTTGGAATAATAATTCATCCCAATGTAATTTATTTTTAAAGATACATTATTAAATAATTTATAAATGTATTTCAACTTTACAAATTAGAAAACTTTTAAAATACAAAATGATTTAAAAACATACTCATTTGTATTTTTTAAAATCATTTTGTATTTTTATTTAAAAATCTTTAAAATTCCTCTGTATTTTTAATCCCTAATGGTGATTTATTTGTTTATAATTCTTTTTTAATTCTTATTTTTCTTTCTTTTTTTGATTAAAAACTGTAAGTAGATAAGAAACCAGATTTTTGTGTAGAAAAATAAAATCATTGAACATTTTTTTTAGTAATTCTCCTCAACAATATTATTTCGGTCCAAAGCGCGGCGCCTTCAAGAAAATAAAAATTATATTAAGTCAGCTAGATTAGGTATTCTCTGAATATTCAACTCAAGTATAAAAATGTAATTGTGTTTTGTATTCGAAGAAACTCTTGTTCTTTATTAAAATGTCACTTTCAACTGAAGGATAAGATGTTAATTAAATTTGTTTATTTTGTGTTCTTATCATCGTCGAGTTAGATAGAATTTATTAAATTTAATAATACAGTTTGGTGTTGTATTAAATTTATATTAAGTAATTATTGGTCTAAGAATTCTATTTTATTACAATTAAACGCGCCATTTGTTGTAACTTGCGACTGTATCGTCCATCATCTTCAAATACCATTTTACTAATTTGTGATTCATTTAAATGAAAGTTTTAAGTCTTTATTAAAATCGTAATAAAATGTAAACATACGAAACACGTCACCGCGGAACTCAGTCGTCAACGTCTCTTCTCAGTGTAATTCAACAACACGTATCGTTGTAGCTTAAATTTGATATATCATCGTCTTGTTTCTTTCAACGTGAACTAACTCCTTGCAGGCTCTCTATTTGTTACATAGAAACTACATCGCTGTCAGCTAAATGATAGATTTTGTAATGTTATTCCTTTAAATCTGAACGAGCTTCTTCTAGCTCTTAAGTTGATATATGACCCTAAGTGGGAACGGAATTTAATTCTTCGACTGTAGAATGTTAAATCTGCAAACAAGCAATTTACTGTGTGCAGAATGATAACGAAATATTTGTTTTGTGAACAACAAAGTTACAAAGTGACAAGGTGTAGCGGCCGCGGGCGATGCAGGCATGCTGTTGACTGTCTACGTGTTTGTGTTGCATAAATACGTACCGACCCTGACTGTTTGTCTGTTTGTTTGTTATGTAATCACCGTGTTACAAAAGCGCCGACAAGGATAAAAAAACGGGTGGGTAGCAGACGGGAATGCCGCAGCGGCTGCCAAGCTGATTGAATTTCGAGGAAATTGAACATTAACGTTTCACTTCCACTTTGCAACTGATTTCTTGTGACCTCATAATTAATTGACTTCGATCTGCATCGCCTTTCAATAAATATTTATATCACTGATTAAATAATTAAATAAAGTATAGATAGTGTACTGGTGTCATGAAGTAGAACAACATTAATTTATGACAGCAGGATAACAATACAATGTCATAAAGCGAGATTTTTGAAAACTATATCGAGTAGTTAGTCTACTAGTTTTTGACATGACATTGTTTTATTTCCTTAAACCGTTCACATGAGCACTACGCGAATGCAGAGCGAAATTCGTATTTCGATTCCGCATCGCTTTCGTATTATGTGTGTTTGTCGCTGTATAGTTCAAACAGTACAGAATGTGATCGCTAATCTGCTTCCCGTCACAGCTGCGACGGCGGGATTGCACCAGAACAAAACATACACCACGAAATTTCGCAACATTACAACTAGTTTATAACATTTGATAACGATAGTTGACTTAATTAACTTTGTTAAAGGTCAAAGTATATTTACTATGTCAATAATATGTTAAAAAATGTACGTGAGTCTGTTTAGAACATTCTCTATATTATATCAACACTCACTTTTGCACTTTTCGTTTTAACAGAGTACGTTTTAAACTCATATAAAGCATTGGAAAACTGTACAAAATAAAAATGCGCAAAGCGTTCGTTGTTCGTCGACTGAAAACCGTTTTACATATTTGCATTTTAGTTAACAAGCTCGGGGGGCGCGGGGGGCGCGGGGGGCGCGGGGGGCGCGGGGGGCGCGGGGGGCGCGGGGGGCGCGGGGGGCGCGGGGGGCGCAGGGGGCGCGGTGGGTGCTGGGAGCTTGTAGTTGTTGTCGCGGCCGAGTGCTGCAACGCTCATTCGACGGCGATATTCACTTTTCTAACTAGTTATGCTCGACATTTTCATGTTTATGTAACACTTGAGGCCTGAAGTGCACTTATCTCTTAAATTAAGCTCTATTTTGAGCTACGCGACCTTAAAATAATGTGATGCTAAAAGGCAAAGCATTCAGTGTCAATATAAAGAGTGATAAAACTGTCTATAATGATTATAGGCGGTTGTTTTTACCTGACTGACAAAGATGGTTTGTTGTTATCTAAATGACTAACCTATGACGAATGAGATGTTGTCAAGTAGTGTTCTTCCTCAGAGTGTCATAGAGTATATTACATCAGTACAAAACACACGCAGTAGATGTAGGAAGTAAAATTCTAAATTACCGTAACGAATTCGAATCTCACTCGAAAGTAAATAAATTTTCAATTTTTTCATGTAAATTCCTAAAAAAAAGGAAGCATTTTGTGTAAAATTAGAGTTTATTTATTTTAAATTAAATATCTAAATTTGAAATAACTAATTCTACTATTAAATATCTACTAACTAATTAAAATCAATTACAAACAACAACACAACAGAGTAATTAACAAAGTAAGGCTTTAAACTACGAGTTAATTACAGAACGCTTGGAATTGCATAATTATAACAAAAAGTTGTGTCTCGCGCGATGATGGGGGTGTGAGCGGGGGGAGGGGGAGAGAGTACGAGGAAAAACAAATAGTATTACAATTCGGTTGAGTTGTGAAGTCGGCAGTCTGCAGTCGACGACCTTGGAAGATGCTTTTAATCTTTACTTTACTAAGAACGGGATAATTTGTGGTTATTTCCATAAATAGGTGAACCTGTGCCGCCTATGCGCTTTAAATTCACTGATTTGTTTGTATTCCTTATAATTTGAAGGAATTTTTTGTTGCATTTTCTTTCTTCTTTTCATAATAGACTTTTTAGTTACACTAAATATAAGTTTTCAAAAATTTTAAATAAAAAAAAAACATTAAACGTAATTTAAGAGAATTTTCCTCGCGGCCAAAAATATTAAATAAACGCTTTTAAAATTACACCTACGTCGTTGAACTTACCCTTTTCAGCGGAGGCTGTATTAAATGGGATTTTTCAGAGGCGCTTCTGGAAGCCCCGAGCGAATGACGAGGGGCGGGGGTCAGGGGGGGGGAGCTCGTCTGCTTTACATTTGCCCGCCAGCTTTGTTGAATAATTTACTACATGTAGGTCCGCTTTCATATTTTTTTAATTTATATTCCGTTTTAACTTTAGCTTAATTATAAAGAAACTATGTAAGGAATGTTGAAGTTTGCGATACTTAAAAACACTACGCTAAGCAGTAACTTGCAGTAATAAGTACCTAAGTACTGCAGCAACGACTCGGCAGGGGCGCACGATTCCCGTCATAGACGAATGGCAGCATCTTAAGTAAAACTAAACAGTTGGATAGATAAAATAATTACAACAGCTATTTAAAATAATAATAAAGTCGAATGATTTAAAAAAAAATAACTGGTTTTTATAAATTTGTATCAATATCACGGCAATATTTGAGTGCACGTGCGTGTATCGTGTGACGTGTACTTGCGTAGTTTTTCTCAGTTCTCTCACAAAGGCATGCAATGTAAGTTGGCGACGTTACCGCCTCTACTTCAAGCCAAATTCTGCGAAACTTTGATTGCATTCAAATTTTGTTACGAATCTCGTTTAACAGTTTGTTTGTGTAAAACTTTTGTTACTAACATTTTAAATTACTTTATAATATGTACAGAGCGTCGGTGGCTCAGGGGTTTAAGCACTTGACTTGCAATCTGCAGGTCCTGAGTTCGAATCCCGCCATGTACCAATGTGTTTTTCGATTTTCGATTTACATATGTACATTTATCCGACGTTCTTACGGTGAAGGAAAACATCGTGATGCAACCTGCACATATCTGAGAATAAATTCAAAGATATGTGTGAAGTCAACCAACCCGCACTTGGCCAGCGTGGTTGACTATGGCCTAGTCACCCCTAACTTGGGGTAGGCTCCGAGCCCCTCGGTGGGGACGTATAGTGAGCTGATGATGATGATGATGATGATGTACAGAGCGAGGACTTTATTTTTAAATGTTACCATTTTTTTATTAAGCGTTGTTTTAAAGTAGAACTGAAATATGTCTTGACATTTATAAAAAATCGAGTAAATTGAAAGCGTTATTTGCGAGTGCATGTGAACTCAATCAGTGAGTGGTTCAACGCCATATTGTGAGATCGCACGCGACATGCTCACATCAATGAAGGCTCGAGTTTTCCAATTATTGAAACTGGTGTAGCAATTATCACGACTTCAAATGTGCACCCGCTCTGCAACACAACGACAAATACAAGTTTTAATTGATAATATTGCTTCATTTATTTTATCTACCGACGTGAATTAATTAATAAAATTATTTTATAAAAGTTTGCTTTAACTTAACAATATTTATAATACTCGTATTGCTTAGTTGTTTATTTCTCGAAATAATCTATATTTTTTAAAGATTGAAGTTTGCAATCTGAATTTTGTTGCTAGCTAGAAAATACTAAGTGTTTGAAAAGCTGATTTTGTATAGAATTTTATCTCATTTTGATGCACATTGCGAGTGCTCCTGAAGCGAGCGCTCTGAAAAATGGAACGGAACTCATTATTGGCTTTTATTCCCCGAGGACGATAAATCGAATGCATTTCAACGATAAGGTTTAATATACAGGCAGATCTTGAAACCGCCACAAAATACGGAATTGCAACTATGAAATTGGATACACTTTAAGCGTTCGTAGTCAGATCATTATACGATTTTTTTATATCATTTTGTGGCCTGTTACGAAATCGTTATGATGACAATGTTCAACAAAATGAAAATAATCTTTTAAAAAGCGACAGCTGAGATAATTTCACAGCTCTATTTGGGAATAAAATTGTTTGGAAATAATTTTAAGAAAAAAAACTTTTTAAAAAACAAGATTTTTTACGTTCTTAAAATTTCCTCCTCAATACGATACAAAGTAGCTGAAAGTCAATGAGAATTGAAAAGTTCCATACGCACTTTCCAGTGTCATCCTTGTCATGGCCATTGCATTGTTTCGTTATTTACACATGATGCAAAATTTCATCTCAGTCAGAAAACGGGAAGTGGATTAAATTTAATTTTCAACATTTGATGACAAACAGATGAAACTAATAGATTAAAGTTTGTAAAAACAAAACATTTGCTACAATAGTTTAATTACATAACATAAATCTATGTGGGAATGGAAAGTAAGATGATTAAATTATTTGTATGAAATGGAACAAAACGGAAGTGTAAGCGAGAGGGTGTGTGAGCGAGACGAATGGAGGAGAACATCCGGCGAACGATGTAAGAGGAATAAGGACGCTAACGACGAGAATAAAGTTTTATTACAATTTTTAAGTGTTTCACTTGATAATCGACAATCCCACTACTACAATTTTTGGGGGCTCGTCCGGGATCTCGATTAATCAAGTGAATACGACGTGTGGACGGCGATAATTTTGGAATATTTTACGACGGTGAGCAACGGTTGGCGCAGACGACGCGACGTGGCGTGGCCATTGCAAAAACAATCAATCAAGATGCAAGAAAAGGGAGCAGGAACGCCAGTCAGCCTGATAGACGGTACGTTCAACATTTCGAAATTCAGCGGGGATGACAAAATATATTCTTCTAACAAATGGGCACAAGACATCGAAGACAATGCTGAAATATTCGGATGGAGTCCGCAGCAAACCCTTATTGTCGCTCGCAGAACTCTAACAGGTACCGCGGAGTTATGGCTACGGTCAGAAAAAACTTATAAAACGTTTGAAGATTTAAAAAATGCCGTATGTAAGGAATTTCCTGATACTGTGAACATTAAAGAAATGCACGAAATAATGGCTAGCCGAAAGAAACGCAAAGATGAATCCCTTTATCATTACATGTTAACAATGAAAGAATTAGGAAAAAGAGCTAAATTTCCGGATTACGTGGCTATACAGTACATCGTGGACGGAATCGAAGATTTTGAGTATAATAAAAGTGTATTGTATGGTGTAACAACATATAGCGCATTAAAAGAAAATTTAACTATTTACGAAAAAATTAAAAGCAAGTCAAAAGAAGTAAGAAAAGATCGTGTAAGTCAGCAGCAGCAGTTTGTTCCGATGAAAAGGCGGTGCTATAATTGTGGAAGCATCGATCATGTGGCTAGTGCATGCAAAAACGGTCTGAAATGTTTTGGTTGTAACCAATACGGCCATATTAGACCGAATTGCAAGATGCAAAACGGCGCAAACACAAGTTCAAATCAGGGCGATAAGATGGCGGCGGCGGTTTCGGCGACGGCGTCGGGCGGAAGCAGTAATAATCGACGTTCGGCTATGTTCGGAACGATGACGACCAATGACAGCGCACGAGGCGAATTTCAAGATGGCAACCGAGGCGTCGGAGTGCCGAATTCATTTGACATTCCAACAAAACAAAGTGACAATGACAGTTCGATTGTGACCTTGAACCCTGAAGTAAACGCAGTTGTAAACAATAGTGTTTTGTGTAATAAAAAGCCAATTAAAGTTGTATATTTAAACGATATAAGTGTCAACGCATTAATAGATTCAGGTAGCGATGTAAATTTGATATCGATGTCTTTGTTTACAAAGTTAAAATTGCAAATTTGTGATGATAATTTAATTTTATCTGGATTGGGTCAATCCCAAGTACGATCGGCAGGTAAAACATTTGTAAATCTTAAAATTGACAGCCGATGTTATGAAAACATTGTATTCCATGTAGTAATTAATAAGGTTATGCCTTACGATGTAATAATTGGCCAAGAATTCTTAAGCTCAGTAACCATGTTAATGAATGAAGGTGTTGTAACATTTTTGCCACAAAGCTATGATTGGATAGGTAAAATTGATTGTTTTGTAGGGTGTTCTGATGTTGTTTTAGATCACATTAAGGATTCCAGGGTGAAAGATGAAGTTGCACGGCTTGTCAGAGAGTACAAACCACTACAAACTGAAGAAGCACCTATCAAACTCAAGATAGTATTGAAAGACAGCATACCAGTTGCACAAAGGCCTCGACGATTGTCCTTGTTGGAACAGCAGGTTGTAGAAAAACAGATTAAAGAATGGTTGCAGGCAGGAATCATACGGGTGAGTTTTTCAGAGTATGCTAGTCCTCTAGTATTGGTTAAAAAGAAGAATGGAGAAACTAGGGTTTGTGTGGATTATCGTTTACTAAATAAGAAAATAGTTAAGGATGAATTTCCATTGCCAGTAATAGATGATCTCATTGACAAATTACAAGATGCCAGAGTATTCAGTGTTTTGGATTTAAAAAATGGATTCTTTCATTTAAAGGTCAGCGAGGAGTCAATTCAATACACATCATTTGTAACACATCAAGGACAGTATGAATTTATGCGCGCTCCCTTTGGTTTGTCAATATGTCCAAAAACATTTATGAGATTTGTAAGCATAGTCTTCAGAGAGTTGATGGCTCAAGGTATTTTGATGATTTTCATAGATGATATTATTATTCCAGCTATTGATGAGGAGCAGGCCTTGTATAGACTAAATCAAGTTTTGGAAGTTGCTTCACAATATGGATTAGAGCTGAACTGGAAAAAAGCAAACTTACTACAGCGGGAAATTGAATATTTAGGACATGTGATTAAAAACGGAGAAGTGAGACCTAGCTTGGAGAAAGTGGATGCTGTGATGAAATATCCAGAGCCAAGGAACCTCAAACAGTTGCATACTTTTATTGGATTAACCGGATATTTTAGAAAATATATAGAAAATTATGCTGCAATTGCTAAACCATTAACAGATTTGCTGAGAAAGGATAAGGAATTTTTATTTCAAGATAATGAAAGAATAGCTTTTGAAACATTGAAGAGTAAGTTGGCTAGTAAACCAGTTATAAAAATATTTGATCCAAAGTTAAAGACTGAATTACATACTGATGCATCAAGTGTAGCATTGGCCGCAATACTTATGCAGCATCACCCACATTCAGGATTACATCCAGTCCATTATATGAGCCGAAAGACTAATGATATTCAAAGCAGGTATTCAAGTTATGAATTGGAAGCTTTAGCAATAATAGAAGGAATAAAGAAGTTTAGACATTATCTTTATGGAATTCATTTTAAAATAGTTACAGATTGCCAAGCTTTTGAAATGACCTTAAGGAAAAAAGATTTGACTGCCAAAGTTGCTAGATGGGTAATGATGCTCAATGAGTATGATTTTGAAGTTGAACACAGGGCGGGTTACAAAATGAAGCATACAGATGCATTAAGCAGATCGGTGGTTGTTATAACATCATTAAAAGATGGTATAATACAGGCGCAAGAAAATGATGAAGGATTGAAGGCTATAAAAACCATTTTAAATGAAAAACAATATGATGATTTTTGGATAGAAAATGGAGTGTTGTACAAGGGAAATCAGAAACAATTAGTTATACCGAGATCAATGGAAAAAGAAATAATTAACAGAGTGCATAGTAATGGTCATTTTGGTAAAACAAAGATGAAAGAATTATTAAGTAGGGACTATTATATCAGAGATATAGATAAGAAAATTGATGAATTTATGCTGAGTTGTATTCCCTGTTTATTAGCGCACAGAAAAGAAGGAAAACAGGAAGGATTTTTGAATCCTATTGAAAAGGATAGTATTCCATTTGATACATTACATATAGATCATGTTGGACCATTAACAGAAACAAAAAAGCAGTATAATTATATACTCACCGTGATAGATGCATTCACCAAATTTGTATGGTTATTCCCCACGAAGACAACATCAAGTAGTGACACATTAAAAAGACTTCAAATACATCAACAAGCTTTTGGTAATCCTCGCAGAATCATTACAGATAGAGGAACGGCATTTACAAGTAGAGATTTTCAAAGTTATTGTGAAGAGGAAAATATTTTGCATGTGAAAATTACAACAGGCGTACCACGCGGAAATGGTCAGGTGGAGAGAGTCCATAGAATCATTATACCTATTCTAACCAAGTTATGTGTCGAAAACCCATCTGTGTGGTATAAACATGTGAGTAGGGTGCAGCGAGCATTGAATAGCACTTTCCAAAGAGGGATAAATACAACACCCTTTGAATTATTGATGGGGACAAAGATGAGAAACAGAGAAGATGTAGAAATCTTAAGTTTGTTACAAGAGGAAATTATATCAGAATTTAATGAAAGCAGAGAGAACCTAAGGATGCAAGCTAAAGAACAAATATTAAAAATTCAAGATGAAAATAGAAAACATTTTAATAAAAATAGGAAGGAAAGTATCAAATATGCTGAAGGGGATTTGGTCGCTATTAAACGAACGCAGTTTGGCCCAGGTCTTAAACTCAAACCCAAATATCTAGGTCCATATAAAGTAGTTAAATGTAACCGCAATGATCGTTATCATGTGGAGAAGGCAGATAGTACGGCCGAGGGGCCCATAAGGACATCAAGTTCTGCAGACCAAATGAAGAGATGGCCAGAACAGAGTGGTCCAGAAGAATTGGAGAATTAGAATATTACTAAGGTATTTTTTCTACTATTTAATTATTAAAATCTCTGTTGCAGTTTTCTTCATTGATTGTCATGGTGAATTCATTTTTGGTGGCCAAAGGTTTTGCTTTAAATTAAGAATAGAGTTTGATAAGATGTTTTTGTTTATTACTACAGAATTTATTGTATAGTTTAAGTTTCATGATTGTATTGTTTAGTATTTCTTTTTGTTACCGTAATGTGATAAGAGTGTATTAATTAAGATTTAATTTTGTATAAGGTTTGTTAATAGAGCATGTCTGAGGACAGACATGAGTGCAGGAAGGCCGAATGTGGGAATGGAAAGTAAGATGATTAAATTATTTGTATGAAATGGAACAAAACGGAAGTGTAAGCGAGAGGGTGTGTGAGCGAGACGAATGGAGGAGAACATCCGGCGAACGATGTAAGAGGAATAAGGACGCTAACGACGAGAATAAAGTTTTATTACAATTTTTAAGTGTTTCACTTGATAATCGACAATCCCACTACTACATCTATGTAATACATCTCGGAATATATTTAACGTACAGTGGTTCGCCGGGCATCAGAAACATTCCTCTCTTCTCAATTTTGGCTTGGGAGGGCGTCGGTGCGTCGGGCACGGGTTTTATTTCGTAGTTCAGTAGTACATGCGCTAGCCCGTATCTCACTGTTTGAAGACCGAAACGTTTTCCTGGAAAAACAGGATTGACGTAAAACATTCAAGTTAATTAAACAACAGAAACCAATAAACACAAAGTAAATATTAAATAGAAATACTTACGCAATATAGCTAGTATAGTATATTTTGTAAAGTTGTGAAAACGTGAAAAATTAACTTCTTACATGAGCGCTGTATTAAGCTACCAAAATGGGCAACATTATTCAAAGACCAAGTCAAAGGAATTTCTAATATACAAGCCTAAGTATGGCGTTTTATTATAGGCCGGAATTTTTTATCCGGTAACAGATGTCACTCAGTTCACCCTTATCGCAGAAACTTTCCTCTTTATTTACCTACTTTATTTAGATCGACTATCTCACTAACTTTGAAATTTAGTAAAGTAGATATTTTGAAGTTTGACATCAGTAGTAAAAATAGAACAAAAGATACCTATACAACTCCTCGGTCCTTCACCGAATGGCATAAATGTGAAAGGTTTTATATTCTTTTCATTTTCTGGCAGAAAACGATCCGGATCGAACTTATTTGGTTCGGGGAAGTAATCTGGATCGTAATGCATGCCGATCGCATTCACATAGACTGGTGTGCCCGCGGATATCGTCAGTTTGTCATCTATCCTGTAATCCTGTGACGCAATCCTGTCCAGCCATCCCATTGAGCTGTATTTTCTCGTAACTTCTGAAATAAGAAGAAATATTGGATCGGTTGTTTTTTTTAAATGCTAATTAGCTAATATTCATAAAAAGTGTACCTTTAATGACGCAATTAAAATAATTTAAGCCAGCCAGAACATTTCCATCGAGACCTTCTACGCCGTATTGATTTTTTGCTTCTAAAAGTTCTTCATATAGCTTGTTCTACAATTCAACATAGTATTAAATATATTTTCAATAAATAAAATCATACAGTTTTATGTGTTCTACCTGTATTTCTGGATGAAATGCTAATTCATATATAGCATACGTCATAGCTCCAGCGGAGGTATCGAAGCCTCCTTCGACGAAAATCGCCGCCTGAGCAACCAAAATGTCTTCAGAAATTTCTAAAAGTAATACATACAGTAATGGATAAACTGACGGCTTAAATCAGTATTCGGTCTCGAACCAATTTTGCTTATTCACAGAATTTTTAATCAACTGTTTTATCCATTTGGTTCTTTAACCGATCGAAACACAGCAATAGCTATTGAAATACATGTTCTATTGTTCAAAGTAATTAAAGAAATTTTCGGAATCACAATTGATTTAGACTTTTTTAATCCATCAGCAGTAAAATGATTACCTTCTTTATCATTGAGACTTTCCTGTCGTATTTTTAGAAGAGCATCCAATAAATCTTTGGGCTCATCAATTTTTCTGTCATATCCGCCGCGCTTTTCAACCACTGTCCGAAATATTTCTTTGAAATATTTTGTTGCGCTTTCGGGGAACAGGGAGAATCTGCAAAAATTAAATACAAAAATAGTTAAAAGCTCGAAAATTTTCTGCAGACTTTTAATCATATTTTTTAAATTTTCCATTACAACCTTCCTCTGAAATAATAAAATTGTAAATAATAATTGTAAAATAAAACATTTCTGTATTTTGTAGTTTTTTGTTCCGAGAAATAAAAAAAAATACTTTTTAATAAACGTGTAAGTGTAACATTAAGCCATATTTAAAATCAGTAGGGCGTAGGAACAACTTGCTGCTTGATAGCCCATGTCCATAGGTGGGCACAGTTAATCAAAAAGTTAACTTCGTTAATCGTTAATTCGTTAAATAAAAATTTAACTTCGTTAATCGTTAAAGCGTTTAATTTACGAAAATTTAACGCAAGTTAAAGTTAACAGTTAAAGTTAATTTTTATTTATATTACGAGTATAAGGCGCAAGCGGGAAACGGCCATACGAATAATCTCCGAATCGTATGGACCGATTTTGTCGAGACTTTCGATAGAACTTAGGCTATTTTTTTACTGCGCTTACGAAATCTCGGGCGATCGCTAATCCTATCTATAGTTTAGTTATATAATATACTAAAATATAATTTAGACAATAGGAGCGATGTACTAATGCCTGTACCATAGTAATGACATAGCATGCACTAGTTACACACACTTATATACTACACTGACAATAATGGAAAATTGACCTTTTCAGTCAATTTTTTTATCGACAATCCGACGTCACGGAATTAGAGAGCTAACTAAATTTAGACAACACAAATTTTCTATTAAACAGTTAAGACATGTGATAATATTAAAAAAAAAACAATCAAAACTTTTGTGCAGTATTTACATTTATCTGTTACTATTTGCTCCCGGATATTCATTTGCTCATACTCCAACAACTGAACATTTAATTTTATATATAATTTGGTAATATTTTTTTTTTTATTTTAGCTAAGGACCCACGAACAGACTTATCATTTTTACGTACTTTTTATTTATTAATATAGATTTATTAATAAAACTTCTAACATCAGAGGAAACTTATTATAACATTGATAAATAAACTATATAACCAATCCAGTGATACATCTCAACACATCAAACTATACAACTGAGATGCCTTCGATAACTTCTATCATCTAATGATATATCGTCCGATCTATTGTTATATGTTAAATCAAGTTAAATTACTCTCAGTGTATAATATATAGCACAAGTTACACGACATTACGAAAACAACCGATCGCGGGTGATGTCTTCTCTCTTTCTTATCACCTATAAAATCGTTATAGTTAATTAGTAAGAATATGTTTTGAATTATTTTCAACGACATTCGATTAATTTTAAAATAAACTTGCGATATACGTAAAAAAATCGATGTCTTTTTGTAAAGGTCACTTGTTCGACATTTCATATATTAAATTTAGTATAACACAGTTTAACATTATTTCACTAACATAATTATTTTATCTTTTTCCTCATTCTTTCTCGTTTTGTCGTATACTTTTTTTTTGTAAACAAACAAATTATCTTCGCTATTGTCTTTGCGCAGCGCACGTGCATCCCCGACAATTAGAAGGGTTGGGGCCATAAATCCATCGAGTTCGTTATCGCATTCTCTGTGCGGCTGTCCATTTGATCCTTTGTTCATATTTTTAAAATGCAAAATTATTTTTCGTTGACTATGAAGAAGCCCCAAAAAAACAAACGACGGTAATAAACACCTAAATCCCTTTTGTTTTTGAGGAACGTTTATTGCGTGCACATTTCGTCTTTCGAATTTTTAAATTTATTTTTCATTGTTTGTTTCTTATCTACGCAATGACAAAAAAATCCCTTTTTCAAATGAACCATAAACTATTTTTTGTTGTCTTTAAACTCCAAAATTAAAATAAACATTTTGTCTGCAACAAAGTTTTGTTGTATTTTAGGTACGACGTTGAAGAGTAATGCACTCCCGATTATTTTGATTGCTATTCAACGCAGAGTTTATCTTTTTTAATAGATTTTGCGTCTCACGTATAACAATTAATGTATTAAGAGTGTGTGAGTGTTTTCGAACCTTATGTTGATTTTATAACAAAGTCTTGTTCTAAAAAAAGTGATGTTAAGTAAATGAAAACCAGTTTTAATGTGAATAAAATGTAGGGGAGCGGGGGGCACGTTGTTACAATTTTTAGATAGTTGTTAATATGACAAAAGCTATCAAATAAATTATACATTTGATAACTTGTAATGTTAGTATGTCTATTTAGCTATGAAAATATGACTGAAAAATTATTGAAATTTATGTAATTTTTTCACAATGGAGAATTTAACTAAACAAGTAGATTGTAACATCTTACCCCGGAATTGGGGCTAGTTGTTACATCATCGGGGCACGATGTTACGGTAGATAAATGAACAAAATCATCAGTGATATATATTTTTTTATTAGTATTTCAAAACGATATAAACAATAGAGATCACTTTATACAGTCTTCTAACATTTATGAGTAATTATAATATCTATTATGGTAATTTTTTAAGTTTTTTTTGGTAGAAAATCACTTTGGCAGGAACATTTTCAAATCTTATATAAAAACACAGACTTAGTCTGCAAATAACAACTTGTAGTAATTAAATTATTCACTTCCACTTCTTAATAAGTTATTTTAATAAACTTTTGGCAAACTAAAATACTTTGGATTCTAACATTTTTAAGGCACTTATATTATAGAAAGATATATAGTAATTTTTATAGAGGTAGGTAACAATATCACACAAAAATATTAAATCAGTCTTCATCAGAATTGCAATTAATGCAAATGAATGAGCAAACATTTCCCGTTACACATTTGACATGGGCCCACATTTTGCATTCTAAACATTCTACCCAATCTTCTTTTATCGAGGTGCTATAACTTTCGCTACACACTAAACAAAACCATTCATCAGTATCAGAATCTGAATCGGAAACCAAAATTTTTTTCTTCACCTTTTCTTTTCCTTCTTCGCTCATTTTCGAGGACTTTCCTTTACCTTTACCTTTTCCTTTACCTTTGCCTTTTCCTTTAGTTTTGTCACACGTTTTTTTGGTCTTTGCCAGTTTTTCTTCATACTCTCTTTTTAATGAGTCTTTTTCAGGTGTGTCGGTTAGCACAGCGGATTTGCGTTTACGACGACTGTTGATAGATTGTTTTCGAGCTACTGCTTTAGGAAAGGGTCTTATTTTTGAAGGTGAAAAATTTTCAAATTTACTTTGTATACCAGATGGACCTGGTATCGACAATTCTATTTCATTTTCTTTTTGAGTCAGTGATATAGTCAAACATTCTGTATCTTGCGAACTAACGGGATTTGGACAAGGTGAAACAGGAATATTTTTAGTAGTGTCAGGCATTGGATTTGTTGCTGTTTCTATTGCCTGTATGATTTCAGTGGTGCTTATGTTCAGTTGAGGTGCAGAATCTAACAATTCTGGATTTTCCAGGTCTAGTGTCAAATTGGAGATGTTCTGCGAAGCCATGGGACAATTTGTTTCTGGATTAGGGCGATCAGTGACATAAGAAGGTGCAAAGTCACTGTCTTGAAAAATGTCAGGATTGAAGGGCCATATCCCTGTTGATCTGAATCCACTCATGATATTTGCAGGATTTAGGGCCAAAGGCAGTGAATCTTTCACCACGGCAGGAAGATCATGAATCGTCATGGTTTTTCCTGGATGATTATACATCCAGGCAGTCTGTGTTCGATTAAGGTGGTTTTTAAAAGGACTATAAACTCCTACATCTAATGGTTGTAAATTGTGAGAGCAGTGCGGTGGAAATGACAGCATGATTATGTTGTTTATTTTGGCTTTCTCAACGACATGAAAATTTACGTGCGAGCTATGGTTATCCAAAAGGAGCAGAACGGGCTGTTCAGCAGAAGGCTTGACATGTTGAATGAAATGATCCATAAATTTTAAAAATTCTACTTCTGTCATCCATCCCGAAGAATTTCCCGCTCCAATCGCATCTACTGGTCCAGTACGAAGAAAAAGATCCGTGTATCTCATTCTGGGAAACACGAACATCGGTGGAACTGAATTCCCAGCAGCATTTATGGCACATGCAAGAGTAATAAGTGTCCCTCTTTCGGCAGATGTGATCGCACCGACCTGTTTTTGACCCCGGGCAGCAACTATTTTTTTAGGCTTCTGCACCGTCGTGACACCTGTTTCGTCAACGTTCCATATTCTTGAAGCAGTGAATTCATATTTTTGGAACAAGCCTTGCAGTTTGTCAAAAAAATCGTTAACGTTGGTTTTGTTGAACGATGTTGCTCTACTTAAAGATGTAGCTTCTGGTGTTCGTAGAGATAGTTGAGGATTTCTATGCATAAAACTTTTAAACCAGTCCGGCCCAGCCGTATTATTTTTATGCCAGCTGGGGGGAATATTTTTTAAATCGAGTTTTAGAGCACATTGATAAGCTAGTTTGCGTACTTCTGTTGGTAGTAAACCAAAATATATTTCTGAACTTTTGAGTAGATAAGAAGCTAATTTATGTTCTGTTTCTTCTGAGAATACCAATCTAGGTTTAACGTAACCCAAAGAACAACTTTCGTTGTTTTTGGTTTTTCTGACATACCTGGATAAGGACATCGGACACAAATTAAACATCTCGCTTGCTTTACGAATGCTCGTTTTATTCTGCAGTACTTCTGCTGCAGCAGATTCATAAACTTCTTTACTAGTTGTACCTCTTTCTGTTTTTCTTTTATAGTTTCTCATTCTGGAAATAACAAAAAATATGTAGAATTTTAAATAAGAAAACGAACAGTACAATACCAGATAAGGTAATATTTTTGGGGTAAGTTGTTACATGTAACAACTTACCCCAAACAATTGTAACTACTTGCCCCATGGCACGTTTTTTAATATAAATTGAAGTCATTATTAATGGATATCGATAGTAGAATAAAACAATATTGTAAATTAAAGGTAGATATATTATGAACGTTCAAGGTTAAAATTTTTGACAAAATAAAAAGTATAGTCATCAGGAATCAAAAATTTCGTAAAGAATTTTTTTACTTACTTGGTTGAAATCGGGACACACGCACACAACCTAGCAGCTCAGCGCTTGGCAGGTCACTGATTGTTTTTGTATAATGCACGATATTATAAGAAAACAAATGAGTCCAATTATGTCCATCAAAGAGTTTAAAATCCCGGTAAAAAACGCGTGTAACTTCTTACCCCTGTAACAACGTGCCCCCCGCTCCCCTAATAAAGATTTTTCGAGACATTTGTGTAAATATGAAATAATTAATAAACTTTGAAGGTGTCTAGCGCCTAAACTTCGCAATATTTGATAGAGGTAAGTTTGTTTAAATCGTAATTATTTTCGAACAAGGATTCTCTGGTACTCTTTTGATCACGTCTAACCCGGCCGCTCGGTGTATTGTATTTGTATAACATGCATCACCAGCGTTAGCAACTTGAAGTGGACTGACTATCGTACCAGGGGCGTAAAATTATCGTACATGGATCGAAATTATCGTACAATCACTCCGAGTGTATGATCAAAATTTTGCTGCTCTAGAAAATTACTTCTTTCTTCACTTAATTTGAATAATTCCCTTTGTCAGAGCGAAAACGGACATATAATCATAATAATATAACGAAATAACTGCCAACTTTTCTACACAAAATATACGATACATATGAAGTGTGAACATAATCGAAATATCGAAATATCGAACTTATATTCTCTTGTTCGCATTGGTAGATGCTATACTAACCAATAAGAAAGCGTGTACAGCAGGCGCTGGATAAAGTTACAGTATTGGCATTGGTGAAACTTAGTAGAGCGGATCGTAAGGACCAATAGGAATAAAGAACTTGTATTTCCCGGTATTTTCTCAAGATTTTATTGGACAAAATAAAATCATGCTACTGCGGTTTAGACTATCAACGCATGAGTGAAATAATATAAATTCTCAAATTTTGCATCATGATAGAAATTATCGTACAATCTGCGTACGATAATAATATGCTATCGTACATCGTATGTAGGCACAAAATTATCGTATGTGTACGATAATTATCGTACGGTTCCGAACGCTGTGCATCACACTCGCTCGTTCTCGTTCTCTCTCGTTCTCGTTCACCATTCGACTCGCCGACGGTCGCCGAACATAGCCGAACTTACGAATGTAGCCTGATGCATAATTTAAATAAAATGACAACACGTCAATAAGTGTCAATTGTAACAATTAACGGACTAAATTAACGGAAGTAGAATTTAACGGAAGTTAACAAGAGCGTTAACACTTTTTGAATTTAACTTAAAAGTTAATCCGTTAAGGAAAATGTTAACTTCGTTAATTAACGATTAACGGATTAACGAGTTAATGCCCACCTTTGCCCATGTCCATATAAAAAGTTTGGTTATTCTGTGCAAGAAATTTCTGGGAGAATATGCGAATGGATACCCGAAGACGTCGACGAGCTGGGGGCAGAAGAATATGCTGGACCAGCAGAGACCCCGAAGCATGCTGTAGGCCATAAAGTGGCGTGTCACGCGGCGCATGGCGCTGTGCCCGGTCAGCGTCGCCTCGCCGCCCAGACCAAACGACGCGCATCCTGTTATGTCCGTAGTGAAATCTGCAAATAAAACCTAGAACATGCAACAAAACTAACATTAATTCTTTGACAATAATAAAAGAAGCTTAGGCAAAATGGAAAGAAGTTAAACCAGAAGGATGGAATATCGTTAGCTTTGAGATCACCAAGACATCAGTAAATGTGGCCATTTGAGTACATTATAAAATAGGTGTCGTGTAACTTCACCGCTGAAATAACTAAAATAAACTATTTATGCGGTACAGGAACAAGCGTAACAATTCAATTACTGTACATTAACGTTTTGTTGAAACGAAACTGTTAAAAGATAAAGACTGCGGGAGACCAAGTTTTGTGCCAATCAAAGGGACAACTATTTGAAGATGTCGAAGTAATGTTACAAGTCAAGCTGTGCTTGAGAGTTACCCTCAGATCTGTGTATGTGTTTTGTTGGATTTCATTGCGTATCCTGTGCACGAGGTCAGCGCACTTGTCTGCGGTGAGGGAGTGTAACGCGCGCAGTCTGTGGGACGTGAACACCACCGTCAGTCGCCGACGCAGAGACGACCACAGCGGATCCTCGCACAATACAGAAAGGTTACTGATGGTTCTGTACATACACACACATACTGAAATCTTTAGTTTATATATTTTTATTGATGATACAACTTTATTAGAGAAGAAAGAAGCGAAAAAGATAATAATATAATGAGCAAACAATGTTGATAAAGAAAAAGAATGTTCTCTCTATATATGTAATATAAGTATACAGTACAACAGCTTGTTATTGTACAGAAAAAAATTGTTTTTATGAAATGGATAAGATAAGACGGAAAATGTCATAAAAATAAATCCGTGTTTGTTTGTTACAATAATTTTAATTAAAACAAATCACAAACAAAACGTCGTCTTACTTTGACTGTAAATAAATTGAGAGCGCCGACGGGATCGCTCTTCCCCGAGCTGAGGAACCTGTCCTTGAAGACATTGGCGTCTTTGACCAGCACCTTTCGCGCGATTTCCGGGCAGTTTATGATGAGTCCCGGACGCCAGAAGAGCCAAATGCCCACGTATGGGCCCCGGAATCTGTCGTACATTCGACGCATCCACACTGACTGACAAACAAATATATTTAGAAATAACTGACAAACGAAATTATATGGTTTTATTACGTAAATGGTATTTACAATAAAATCAGTGTTCTTACAATGGTCGAAACCAATATTCGATCAGGAACTATTTTTGCTTATCCCTTGTAGTTTAATTGGCGGATCGTACTACCACTTAATGATTCATTGTTTATATGGAGACCGAATAATCTTTGCACTCCGTTTTGTACAAAGTACAATAATTTTTGGAACGGTCTTGTAGAGGATGGCGGCGATGAGGAGAGAAAATAAAACACGAAGTTTCAATACGGTGCGCACAGTTCGCTGTCCGAAGGCTGGGTTGTGACTGTACTGCGTGCGGACTACCTTGCGATTCCTTTATTTTTATAAATTCAAATGTACAAACATTTTCTCTAACTACCTTGGTAATATTCAGTATTTCACAGATAATAAAACGGTACGTTATGGTATTAATACAGAGTACAAATTCATATGAAATACACAAAGAAACATACTTAAAGGGTACAAAATCAATACAGTTAAAATACAAATAGAATTAATGTAGAATATCATGAAAGGCTTTGATTCCATCGTCAACAGGTCTCAACAATCGTATATTGATTGCGGCCGTTAGTGCTATTATTATTTATTTATTTATTTATTGAACATTTCGCCTTTTCCAGGCATCGTTACATATAATTTTTTAACATACAATACAATACAAATTATAATATACAATAACAAAGAAAGAAATACATTTAATATATGTTACCTATTTATTGCCTTATGTGTGTATGCTTATTTGGGTTTATTTAGAGGTTAAATTGTTTTGGATTTTTAAAGTATTCTTCAATATTGTAAAAACATTTCTTAATTAGAAAATGTTTTAATTTTCTTTTAAATTTTATGAATTCTACTTCTTCTTTTATTTCATTTGGTAAGTGGTTAAAAATTTTTACAGCCATATAATAGGGACTTTCATTTAACATTTTAATTCTAGATTGCGGTAAGTGTAATTTATGTTTGTGACGAGTGTTAACATTATGTGTGTCTTTTACTTTTGTAAAAGTCTTTATATTTTTAAATGTAAATAAACTAATATCGTAAATATATATGGAGGGAAGAGTTAGTAGGTTATATTTAATAAAGTAGGGTCTGCAACTATCTTGATTATCTATTTGAGCAATTATTCTAATACATTTCTTTTGTAATATAAATAAATCTTGGCTATTTACACTATTTCCCCAGAGCATTACACCATATGTCAGCCATGAGTATGCATATGCATAGTACGCTGATAGTGCTGTTTTTACGTCTGTGCTACATTTTAATTGAAAAAGAGCATATGTAAATTTGGACAGCTTTGATTTAATGCACTCTATATGTGTTTTCCAATTAATATGTGTGTCAATATTTAATCCTAACAGTGTAAAGGTGTCTACAGTTTCTAGGGTTGTATTTTGAAAAGTTGTGTTTATATTTAGGGCGGATTTATTATGTGCTCTGAAATGCATAATTTTAGTTTTATTATAATTTATATCTAAGTTATGGTCTTGGAGCCAATTTGTTACAGTTTGTAATGTATCTTGTAATATAGGATTAGGTGCGGTTATATTTTCATATTTTATTAAAATGGATATATCATCTGCAAATAGAACCGGCAAGGTTTTCTCTTTGTTTAGTGTTTTTGGTAAGTCATTTATATAAATTAAAAATAGTACACACCCCAGTACACTTCCTTGTGGGATAGAGCATGTTATTTTCCTTTCTCGAGATCGAATTGTTTCTATTTTAGCGGTGGCAGAGTTGTAGTGTTCTATTTGAACTATTTGGGATCTATTTTCCAGGTATGATTTAAACCATGAATATGCCGGGCCGCGGACACCGGAACCGTACATTTTGTCTAGCAGGATATTGTGTTGAACTTTGTCGTAAGCTTTTATTTATTAGATGTAAAGAATACGAGATTTTGTTTTCATTAGAAATATTTGATCATATACTTACAGGATTCTCTCGCTGCAGGAAAGTGAGGCTGCCCAGCAATGGGTGCGGCGGGAGATGAGGCACGCCGCACCTCTTCCAATAGTTCCGCCGGCGCGCCCAGTGCCGCCACGCCAGCCACGACAGCGACACCAAAATAATACTCACAAGTATGAGAAACATCTGGAGAACAGATATTTCTGGCTTAATACAAAAACATATTCCGTTCATGAAAAACAAGAGTGCAACAATTTTAAAATAAGATTTTACATTGAAGATATCCGTTTAACTTAGGTTGATGTACAATTTTTTTGTTGCTGGTATTATTTTCATCTACTTAAAATGTATTTAATTAAATTACTGTAGTAGTAGAATGGTACACATGATAAACAGCACTGCGCAATTATTTATATAATTGTTGGTTAATGATAAACATTGATTAACTTAATGTACGCTACGACCTCTGATATATTAGTGTAAGAGCCGGTGGAGGTCGACCTTCACTCATCTGATAACCAAATGAAACATATCTTTTGAAACATTGATTGACTTAATGTTTGCTACGACTTTTCATACCATAGTCTAAGAGCCGGTGCGAGGTTGTTGAGATTAAATTGATTTGGCTATCAAAAGAGATAAGGTGATAATACAAAATTTATTAAAATAAATTCATTTAAAATACCCATAAAAATTGTTCGTTAGGCAAACTAACATAGGCTTGTTTAGTAATCAGTAATATTTTATAAAATTGTCTCATGCAGTGGCGGCTTGTGTGTCATACAACTGTCATTCAAAATTCAAAGTTTTTGAAATTAAGATGATTTAAAAATGTATTCGTAATTTGAATTGTTTCTATTTCTATTTTAATAATTTATTTTGTTAAACACTAAACATTTAAACAACTAGTATCAATGATTGTGTCATATGTATGTATGAGGTACAGAGATATAGCTCTAAGTAATTAGATAAAGCAATCAAACGCTTGTCACAACATTCAAATGAAGCTGTGATGATATCTAATCTCCGCAGACATCGGCCTCATTGCAAACTTGAAGGCTCTGCTTTGCATACAGCCTCACAACTTACTTATGTTTACTGAGGTGCTTCTATTTGAAACTTTATTATTTACTTGTTTTGATTCGGTTACGACTTTGGTTCATATTTTTTAAAATATTCCAAAATCAGAATGTCTCATTTTAAACGTTAATCGACAAAAAGTAGGTAAGATTAACTCAATTTACTTCAAAATATACACAAATTTTAATAAATGATATAAGTTATCGCGACGAAATAATCATTTCACTTTATGTCAAAAAACCCATTTTTGTTGAAATAAAGCGTAGTAATTGCACAAGCGTCGGCTCGTTGACTCCTTTTGTTTAACGACCGTCGATCCGCAAATGGCGCGCTCTTGTCGGGGATTCGATTCCATTCGATATCCGACAACAAAGATAATTAAAAAGTTCCGAATTGCTTTCAGAGCAATTTGGGATGCGGCATCACAATACACTCATACCTTTGAAGTCGTTACCTCTATGTTTGTTACCGATCTAACGTAATTTGAATATGTGTTTTGTTAACAATTTTAATATGAATGATAATAATACTTTTCATGCTTATGTATTTTTATGTATATGGGTTTATTTCCCCTGAGTGTTGTACAGTCGCGTATTTTAATTTTTTTAGTTAAAAATAAATATTTTAGTTCTTGTAAAGGGAAACTACATTTTATTTTAGAAACAAAATGCGAGGTTTTATTGATTTTTATAGGTCAATAGGACGTAAGCGGCTTTGTTGTAGTTATGCAAGAATTGTTGTTAAGAAGTTTGTACAACACTATTGTCTTTAGGTTCTGAGGCGCAAGTAAATAATTAGGGCAAACATTAGAGTGAGGCCGCGGAGGGTGAGGCTCACAAGCACGGGCACAAGCAAGCGCGCTGTAAATTATTCCTACCGACGTAAGTGTACTTAACGTCTTGCTGAACTTGTTTTATGACTTTCTAAAGTTCCTTAATTGCCACAAATATCAAGTTAAATCTAAGAGACATTTACACGGAGGAAATATGCTTCTTTACCGCACTCTATTGTGGTCATTTTTTTAATTAGTTAATGTTAAAACAATAGGTCAATAATGTAGCAACAATTTAAACAAATAACTAGACCTATGGATGATATATTTTTAAATATTCCACGATATAATTATGACCACAGAATCAGCGTTGCGGTCAGTGCGCAGCTCAAATTGTTGCAAATTGACATTTTGATTTCACCACAATGCGGTCATCTTTCTTAATATTGTTCTTATGAAGAAAAATTGTTAAAGTTACTTATACCAATATAGATATATTTTATGTAGTTTGATTAATCAAAAAGCAATGTCCCAAAAGATGACACAAATTTTCTAACAATCGTGAAATAGTGTAAAACAAAAAAAAAACATCACAGTTACTACAAATTGAAGTTTACTAAAAATTTCGATGTCAAAAAAATTGTTTTAAATAAAAGGTCCGATTTAAGTTCACAGCTGATTGGAGCTGAGCCCCGGATTGCCTATTGGGAGAGGGGGGAGGGGAGGGTATCCATCAGTGCTTCGTTAGTTGTACCCGTCGGGGCGCGCTAAGCTGTGAATTGTTGCACAACTTTACACTTCTGGTGGCCGAACGCATTAATGGCCAGAACTAAGCCGGAACATAGACATTTTATATTGGAACATGTTATTTTTTTCTTTAATAATTATGGAGTCATATTTTTTGTAATCGAAATTACGACCAATGACAGTTATGTAACAACATTGTAGCTAAGAACTTGATCTACTAAAAAGAAACTTCTTTTAAAAGAAATTATGACCACATTTTACATCAAAATTGTCCTATGTTAAGCACTTGTTAAAAATGTGTTACACAAAGTAACTTGAATGAAATCCAAGAAGTTTGTGATCCAGTAGCGACACAAGCGAGATGCATCAGATACAAACACATATCTCTGTCGTATCCCTTATCTATGCGGATATTTATCTGAGTACAGGCGTATCTCGCGTCTCGTGAGCGAGAGTAATGGCACGGTCACCCATCCGTGGGCCGCTGTAATGGAATGCTCCAGAATAAACGATTTCAATTTGTACTGTGTAGTGCACGATCAAGTGGAAAAACTGAAATATTCTGTTTTATATTTACTATTTGTTAACGTCTCAAATTCATCAGGAAAAATGTATCGTGAGGAAAAGATACATTGAAGATCATATTTTCATGTTTCATTATAAACATATCTTTATAGACCTTTTCATAAAGTAAATAAATAAATTTTACAAATATTAATTTTTTGATATCAAGAACGAGTATTTTTCAAAAATTTTATCAACCTGACTTAATTCCAGGGACCAACAAAATTTATTTACCACGCGCCTGGATTTTTATACCTTACTTATATTATTTTCCTTTTTCAATTTTTATGCAAATACCCGTTGCCCAGGGGAGGGGAGTGTCGGGCGAAATGATCATTGCTTAATTTCTTTCACAGCTGAGGGAGTTGTAAAGGGGGTTCAACTTCAGCAATGTGATAATTTTTCAAAGTCTTTCTTGATATTATTTATTTTTTTATTCAGTATTTTATTTAATTTCTGGTACAGTATTAATTTTTGAGCTAGAAATTATTTTTTCCAGTTCCAAATTTTATAACTTTTCTGTTTTAAATTAATTTAATTTCAGGGTATTTTTTAAATTCGGGCTTGTCTTTGGTCGATGCAACAACTCGACTGTATCGTTTATTTGTAACAAAAAAATATTGAACGTTAATTAACTTTGAATGAAACTGAGTAAATAAGAAAGTAAAAAAAAAATAACGGCCAGAAAAAAGCGCGGGAGCCGCCCGCTCTGTCCGTAATATCTTTTTAATTATGGCTCAAAGCTTTTAGAGGTTCTCTGCTCTTTTAACTTCCATGTAAATGTTTTAACAACCGGCTACAAAAATTATTTGTAGCTAAAAGTTAATTTTTATACAAAACCAAAGACTGTGTTATTTTTCGTGACCACTTTCGTATACAACTTTGATTACCTGATACCGACTATATCTTTTTTCTTCTCAAAAAAAAAACTTAATTTACGTAGTTTATAAAAAAAATGTATGTATTGTTTGGTTATAAATTACAGAATGAGACTATTTTTCATTTACGCTGATTTCATATAAACAAGTTATTTAAGTTTTAGTTAATAACTTGTTCAATTCAAGTAAAGAATTAATTCACTTTTCAATTGAGAGAAACTTGATAAAAAAATGCCTTAATCAAATGTTTATTTCATTGCTTTAATTCAAAGACGATGTTGATTATTGCAGTATATTCTAAGTTAGTTAGTGGACATCGCAATTGTTATTTTTTTTTATTTCTCTGTACAAAAGGGGCGGAATTGTAAATTATAAAATATTTGTTTTTTCATTCGTTATGCAGAGGGTTAAAACGGGAAATTCAATTATCTTGTTTTATCTTTTTTATAAAGCTTTGATGGAGGACAAATACAATGTAAACAAACGTGAAATCTAATTTTATAGGTTTGTTGACATTTTAAAAATGGTTAAAAAATAGATACTTTTTACTGAGTATTGTTAAAATATATTTTTATGAATACAATAAAATACAGCTTTAATTTACCTGAACATACTTTCTACATGTTACAATTACTAATTCTGGTACATCATAATAATAGTAGAGACAGTTTACAGTACAGTAAAGGTATAGAGATTTATTAAACATATTATTTTACTTTTATTTTCATTCCAGAAAATAGAATCATGACGAGTAACTACAAAAATAGTATAGAACACTATAAGTTAGTAGCGAGTTCTCTCACTTGAACTTAGAACATATAAGTTACTGCCAAGTTGGCTGACTTTATCTACGTCCAGGATTTATTCGTCCGAAGCAACCGCAGGATGCTTTTGTTAACTCTTAAATAGAAAATAATTCAACAAAACCTCACAGAAAAGATCGTTCTTAAAGTTTTTATTATGTTTGTTTTAAATTGTTTCACTTAAAATAATTAAAAATATTTCTCGTGATGTTTTTTTATATCTAGCAAAAAACCAAAAAAAAAGTTTTTTCAGTTTTAGTGTTTTTATTTGTAAAATAGTTACAAAAATCATAGAAATATCTTTGTAAATTGACATAAGAAATAAAAAAAAATATCTTAAATCAATTTCTTGATCAATAAAAAAACGTTACATATTTACTTGTATCTAAGTTATAACTTTAGCGGTAACTTTATGAATAACTCAAAACAATTCTTGATTAGATATAATGCTTAAGTTGAAGTAAGTTTGGCAAGACGAGTACTTTGGGAAGTGTTACAAAACATTACGAGCCAATGCCAACTCGTTCACGATGTGACGCCAACTGAACACAACGTGATAAATTAATTCTATTACTTAAGTAAAGATAAACTTACAAAGTACAAGGATAAAGGTTTTTTTATTAAATAAAAATATGAATAACAAGTACTATACAAAAAAAAAAAAATTATAAAAGTTTCTTAGTTTGTGTTAAAACATTGTTTCTTTATATTTTATAAGAGAATTTATACAAGTCCTTCGATATTAGAAACCGTTGTTATATTTTTAACAACAACTTGAAATAAACTCTATTTATTTGTCATGAAACCAGAGAATGTATTCTCTAAATGTAAAATATCGTTTTCATTTACAAACAAGTGCAATTTCTTTAGTTATAAAAGTTTTCACAAGCGACACTGTTTCCTCCGAGTGTACACCGCGTGTACACAGGTACAGGCGCACAGAGCAGTTCAATTTCCTGAAATGGTTATTGCATTGAATTGAACGCAGCAAAAATAACTACATATTTACGAAACAGACACTTACATTCAATGATAATGCTTCATTTATACAGTTTTAATATTTTTTGTTACAATTTTTGTATTACGAAGTATGAAAATCTTTCTTTTACAATACTTTTTAAAGGAAAAGGTGGCAAATGATCAAGCGGTCACTTGAATTGGCCAAAAGCGACTGTTGCCCTTTAGCATTTGCATTTTCAGATGCGTTGTCTCACTTTAATCGACACAGTTGGGGACTCACAGACAGAGGTTTTTCCCATTCTATTCGTCCACTCCTATGGCAAATCCACCTCCTTTTCCCGTCCCTTCCTTAAATAAAAAGGTTGCAAGGGGAAGAGGACTAACATTAGGCCTCTAGGCTAACTATCGCAGTTTTTTTGTATAACAGAATAAGTGGTATAACTTTATGTATACTATATACAAATTTCTACAGCATAATATAACTTTTTACGATGTTCCTTTTCACAAAATGCATCTGCCTGTGTCGCAGAAATTGCATTTAACAAACAAATAACATAAAACGTATTCGTGCAGTATTTCACTATTTCTTATTTCCCCGCTCGTTGCAATGATAATAGAAGTGAAATAGAGTCGTGTGTCAATAAACAGTTTGTACAAACTTGTAAAGGAAGAAGAAAATATACATTTTCTTCGCGTTTCTGTAATTACGTAGTTTGTTCAGCGAACTCTATGCAGTTTTTTTATTATTGGAAACTTAAAACATTACAACGATTGGTGAAGAAAGACTCATTTAGTTTAGCCGAAATTAAAAGCATTTAGTTATCTTCAAGTGATTTCCTTAGTAATTTTCGGATACTTTGTTTAAAGTTAAGTTTACATACGGAGACCGAACTCTTAAAAAACGTGTACCGTATATATTTAATAGTTTACCTGCATTCATTACGGATGAAAGTATCAAAGGTAAATTTAAAACAAAGCTCAAAAAATTTTTATTACATGCATTGCCATAACTTCTTTTCCCATAACTGATTTCATTATACTTTCATTAAATTTATTTTAATTTTAATAATCATACTTATCTAATTTTATTTTATATAAATTTAAATTTAATTTAATTTTTAATTATCACACTAATCTAATTTTATATTATATCAATTTAAATTTAAATTAAATTTCTTGATCCCACAGTCAAATTATTTTATATAATTTTGTGGGACATAGTTCTATTTTAGGTTTTTTTTATTGTATTGTAAATAAATAAATAAATAAATAAAAAATAAAGAAATTTATAAAAAACGCCCGTATTCTATTTAACATAGAAACATGAAAATGTTCACTTATATAAAATATTCCTAAGCATAATATACTGGTCCACTGAAACCTTTTAAGTTTTAATTAAAATTTTGTTTGCTTTTGCTAAATGAAAATAACTCGACTACAGCATTCGTGAATGTGGCATTGTTACCTAAATATAATATTAGTTACCCATTTTCATTACATTTCATGTGAACGGGAAAAAGAAATGAAAGGTCAAACATCAAAGAACCAAGTCAAAAGAAATAAGTGAAGCCTACGTTCATATATACGTGGTCCGGAGCCACTCAAACGTTTGCAACTTCCAGTGGAGCGTCGAGTGCGATAGGAAATATCTATTTATTCCCTTTCTGAGTGCAGCGGAGGCTTTTAGGACCGACAAATGCCCGGTCATTCACAAAATACAAAGTACACCGACGTTTTTCTGCTACACTTGAAATTGGCAATGAGAAATGTTCCAAATAAAGCTCTTGTCTCCTTGTACTTTTTATTCACCACAAAGAAAATGTTTGTGGCAATCTAAGTAAAGTAAAATTAATATAACTATACAAAGGGAGGGGTTCAACAAGAGGAAATTTCATTTAAAACTTGAATGATTTAGCATCCATAGTTGTTTTATTTATTTTAATAATATATATTTCTTATTTAATACATAAATACTGTTAAAGTGAACATTATCTAAATTTTTCAGAAGTACATTAAGTAATTAAAGTGGGTTACATCGACTTGGATTAACTGTGTAAGTTAGGTTGAAAATAAGTTGAGCATTAAGTAAGGAGGCAATTGTAGTTTGAACAGTGAACTGAGGCTGTAGTCTGAGGCGGATATTAAGCCGTGGACGATAAGGTTTTAGTGCAACTTGAACCGGCAGCCTCCGACCTAGTTGCAATTCAACATATAAACTAACTGTGTACTCAGATAACATTACATTTAAGACGATTGTATAAATATACTTGATAAGAAATATGTCTGTTGTTTTTCGGACTGACGTCTAAAGACAATCAGATTGTATTCTTTGGCTTTAAATGATAAATGGTGTTGTTCATCCTTCGAACTTTAATGTTTATGTAAATTATTTTACCAGAATGACGTTCTGCAGGCGGACGTTTGAATCTTTAACGAAGATTGATTCAATTTAATCTCTAAGGAAATTTACATAAGCGACCTGTTTCCCTTCGCACGGACGTTTGCTAATTTCATCTCAAGCCAACGAACCGACGGCTTGAATAATTTTCTACTGAACAAAATAAGTCCCACCATTGTTATTCAAGTAAAAAAAAACTACACTTCGTAAATTGGTAATTGGTCTAATTGTTATTACTTAGAAATTGTACAAATGTAGGCAAAGACTAGAAACTTTATTTAAATTTATCTAATCACTATTTAATTTCGATGGCTCCTACGTATTATGGCGGAACTGTCGAATACGCCTTTTTAGAATTATTATCACAATTGGTTTATTTTGCTGCGTTCTAAATTTAAAAAGAACTATTTTTTTAGCTACAAAATAAAGTTTAAGGCAAATAGGCGTATGAGCACAAATTCGTCCAACCGAAAGATCAATCCAAATACGGTGACAAGTAACAGGTTAAGGGGCGGAGATACCGCTTCGGCAGTTGTACTCAGTACTTGGCAACTGTATTTATCGTAATAGCTGCGCTCGCGCATCAAATAACCTGTAGGTAAAATAATAACTGCAATATAAATAACATGGCTTTTTAATGTTTATTGCAAATTTTCATAAAGATTGTAACGACAGTGTACGAGATGTGACATCAAAAGTAGTTCCGGCACTATAAACTGTTCTCCTTTAAAGTTTGATTTTTTTTTCACTTCGGATAGTTAGAGCTAACAATTCGTGTGTTACCAATAATTAGACCCTAACTACATCTACCTACATCTATGTATAGAAAGTAAATATCGATTTGGTATGATAAAGTGAGAAGGTAACAGAAAACAAGAGGCGTAATTTTTACGTCGCCATAAAAAGTTCTCTTTGAATAAATTATAATCTATTCCCCATTTCATAATAACAGTGTGAAGTTAATAACGTACTTTATTTTACAAGTTGCTTTCTTATGGATTAATACATTTTGACGAATTAATTAAAAAACAAAATAACAACATAACTAATATTCTATTTTAATTTGTTTAATTTGTTACGTTGTTTTTTTTTAATCAAAATGTATTTTATTGTACCCAAGTAAAGCAATAAAAGAATGACATAATAAATAAATAACTTAAAATACTTTTTTAATGATTTCTTTTTAACTTTAAATTTTTTTAAGTACTTGAAAGCAATTTGTAAATTAAAAGTAAAGTATAAAAAAGTAAGTAAAATACTTGAGTAATTAAAAAAAGGTCAATACGTAGTACAATAACAAGGTAATATCTCTCAAAAACTATTTCCTAGGTAAGATGAAACTACAACTTTATAGTGATTATAATAAGGATGGAACATTTAATAGCAAGGAAGGCTTGTTAACGCGTTGCCGCCGGAGAGAGGCGCCGGTACAAAGCCACCCGCTTACCTCTCTCTAAGATAATTTCAGCTAAGCTTACAGCTTAGTTACATTAAGGAAGGTTTCACTTCATTCATGTTGAGTACTCAGCTATGTTTCTTTAAGTTTAGACACAGATTATTATATTTTGTCAAGTATTCTTGTCGTATTAATTTATTTATCCACCCAAGTAATCTTCCTCACTTTTTTGCATCGCACGGCCATTTAAAACTTTTTATACACTGGCGTCTACTAAAGAATGTTTGCTTTGGTACATTTCGTGCAATTTAGTTTGCAACATATTGTTTTGTGTATGACGTTCGTTTACCTTATCCTGTGATCAATTCTGATGCCAATCAAAATCATTGACCACACATCTAATCTAGTACGGCACAGCAATCAAACAGAGTGTAAACACGCAGAATACATTCAATTTGATGTACGCTGCGTGTTTACACGTGAATTCAATCAATTATATGCATACAAAGGTAGAGATGAATCAACAATTTGGTCAATGTTTCATAACGAACCTTGTATTTGTAGTAGGGGAGGCGAAGCGGGGATTTTTGGATTTACTCGTGTCTTTTACACTTAAGAAGGAACCTTGCACCCAATCAAGCACACCTTCCACAATTGAAACACTCAACTAACCCGCACAGGGTTAACATGGTTAACTCGGGCTTAACTACATAATTTAATGTAGGCTGGACAGAATTCGGTGGCGACATATGTGAACTGATAGATGTATATATTTATAAATTCTTAATCTGATCTTTATAGATTCATCGGACTATTTTGGACTCCCGTACAAAGTAATTTAAGCAACATCTAGAAAGATCTTAGTATCGATTGTAGAGTTCAACCTTTAGACGTTAGCTAACAGTGTGATGGCTATCTCTAATTGAGACTTTTGTCCAATGAATGTCAGCAAGTGAACATTTTCGTAATAAAGAGAACTTAGCAATAGGAGTTTATTACGCCCTTTGAATGTGAAATAGTTTAATAGGGGACAGCGGCGGCGGAATACCAAGTGGCTGCTACAAATTTATGAAGGCAATATGTCTCTCACAAAGCTTTTATACATTCTATATCAAGATATTTTCAGTAATTTATTGGTCGAATTTAAACTTATAATGTGGCATTGGTTTTTTTATTTATTTGCTACTATTTACTTTTGTGACATACTGAAAGTTAAAAATATATTTGATTTCATACGTTATCTTCCAAAAATACTGTTAAAACGAAATTCTTGTTTCCCCCTGTCATGACGTGACAATGTCAAGGATGTTTCTTTTGGCATGGTGGCATTGGTTTTTTTATTTATTTGCTACTATTTACTTTTGTGACATACTGAAAGTTAAAAATATATTTGATTTCATACGTTATCTTCCAAAAATACTGTTAAAACGAAATTCTTGTTTCCCCCTGTCATGACGTGACAATGTCAAGGATGTTTCTTTTGGCATGGTGGCATTGGTTTTTTTATTTATTTGCTACTATTTACTTTTGTGACATACTGAAAGTTAAAAATATATTTGATTTCATACGTTATCTTCCAAAAATACTGTTAAAACGAAATTCTTGTTTCCCCCTGTCATGACGTGACAATGTCAAGGATGTTTCTTTTGGAATGGTGGCATTGGTTTTTTTATTTATTTGCTACTATTTACTTTTGTGACATACTGAAAGTTAAAAATATATTTGATTTCATACGTTATCTTCCAAAAATACTGTTAAAACGAAATTCTTGTTTCCCCCTGTCATGACGTGACAATGTCAAGGATGTTTCTTTTGGCATGGTGGCATTGGTTTTTTTATTTATTTGCTACTATTTACTTTTGTGACATACTGAAAGTTAAAAATATATTTGATTTCATACGTTATCTTCCAAAAATACTGTTAAAACGAAATTCTTGTTTCCCCCTGTCATGACGTGACAATGTCAAGGATGTTTCTTTTGGCATGGTGGCATTGTTTTTTGTATTTATTTGCTACTATTTACTTTTGTGACATACTGAAAGTTAAAAATATATTTGATTTCATACGTTATCTTCCAAAAATACTGTTAAAACGAAATTCTTGTTTCCCCCTGTCATGACGTGACAATGTCAAGGATGTTTCTTTTGGCATGGTGGCATTGGTTTTTTATTTATTTGCTACTATTTACTTTTGTGACATACTGAAAGTTAAAAATATATTTGATTTCATACGTTATCTTCCAAAAATACTGTTAAAACGAAATTCTTGTTTCCCCCTGTCATGACGTGACAATGTCAAGGATGTTTCTTTTGGCATGGTGGCATTGTTTTTTTATTTATTTGCTACTATTTACTTTTGTGACATACTGAAAGTTAAAAATATATTTGATTTCATACGTTATCTTCCAAAAATACTGTTAAAACGAAATTCTTGTTTCCCCCTGTCATGACGTGACAATGTCAAGGATGTTTCTTTTGGCATGGTGGCATTGGTTTTTTTATTTATTTGCTACTATTTACTTTTGTGACATACTGAAAGTTAAAAATATATTTGATTTCATACGTTATCTTCCAAAAATACTGTTAAAACGAAATTCTTGTTTCCCCCTGTCATGACGTGACAATGTCAAGGATGTTTCTTTTGGCATGGTGGCATTGGTTTTTTTATTTATTTGCTACTATTTACTTTTGTGACATACTGAAAGTTAAAAATATATTTGATTTCATACGTTATCTTCCAAAAATACTGTTAAAACGAAATTCTTGTTTCCCCCTGTCATGACGTGACAATGTCAAGGATGTTTCTTTTGGCATGGTGGCATTGTTTTTTTTATTTATTTGCTACTATTTACTTTTGTGACATACTGAAAGTTAAAAATATATTTGATTTCATACGTTATCTTCCAAAAATACTGTTAAAACGAAATTCTTGTTTCCCCCTGTCATGACGTGACAATGTCAAGGATGTTTCTTTTGGCATGGTGGCATTGTTTTTTTATTTATTTGCTACTATTTACTTTTGTGACATACTGAAAGTTAAAAATATATTTGATTTCATACGTTATCTTCCAAAAATACTGTTAAAACGAAATTCTTGTTTCCCCCTGTCATGACGTGACAATGTCAAGGATGTTTCTTTTGGCATGGTGGCATTGTTTTTTTTATTTATTTGCTACTATTTACTTTTGTGACATACTGAAAGTTAAAAATATATTTGATTTCATACGTTATCTTCCAAAAATACTGTTAAAACGAAATTCTTGTTTCCCCCTGTCATGACGTGACAATGTCAAGGATGTTTCTTTTGGCATGGTGGCATTGGTTTTTTTATTTATTTGCTACTATTTACTTTTGTGACATACTGAAAGTTAAAAATATATTTGATTTCATACGTTATCTTCCAAAAATACTGTTAAAACGAAATTCTTGTTTCCCCCTGTCATGACGTGACAATGTCAAGGATGTTTCTTTTGGCATGGTGGCATTGGTTTTTTTATTTATTTGCTACTATTTACTTTTGTGACATACTGAAAGTTAAAAATATATTTGATTTCATACGTTATCTTCCAAAAATACTGTTAAAACGAAATTCTTGTTTCCCCCTGTCATGACGTGACAATGTCAAGGATGTTTCTTTTGGCATGGTGGCATTGGTTTTTTTATTTATTTGCTACTATTTACTTTTGTGACATACTGAAAGTTAAAAATATATTTGATTTCATACGTTATCTTCCAAAAATACTGTTAAAACGAAATACGTGTTTCCCCCTGTCATGACGTGATAATGTCAAGGATGTTTCTTTTGGCATGGTGGCATTGGTTTTTTTATTTATTTGCTACTATTTACTTTTGTGACATACTGAAAGTTAAAAATGTAATTGATTTTCATTATCTTCCAACAATACTGTTAAAACGAAATTCTTGTTTCCTCCTGTCATGACGTGACAATGTCAAGGATGTTTCTTTTAGACATTTTTTATATTGATTGATATATGTGGCAGTCATTTTTCAGTAGATACAAAGATAAGCCTTAATGGTTTGGATTTAAAAAAATATATGGGCGTTGGATTTAAAAAGTTGAAGTTGTTTAAAGTTGATTACGTTAACTGCTCTCCGACAGCGGCGCATGAAATATGGAGCTCGCTTAAATTAATGTTTAAATTAAACTTTACATTGCTCTGTGCGCGGCTCGGCACACGACTGGCACGCACAGAGCACCGAGGATGCTTTTAATTACCAGAATTCTTTAAAACTTAAATAATACCTTTTAAAAATATGATTTAATTTTTACTTGGTGTGTCGTCAGTTCGTATATGCACACACATTATGTCCTCAGCAACGGACTCAGAGGCTATCTAAGCTAGGGGTCACTAGGCTATAGTCAACCACGCTGGCGCAGTGCCAGTTGGGATTTTTTTTCGCCAATATGTACAGGTTGCAATAAATAACTTAAGGTAGTTTGAAATAACTGATACTTGATTGACTTGAAAGAAAAGCAAAATACATTACTTTTGTAGGCTATAAAATGAATGTGTAGCGTTTCCCTGTGCCTCTTGTAGCGGCGCCTACAAGTGCGCTGTAAATTACGTCCCGACGTACGTAAGTGTACGAAGTGCGCTCGCCGCTTGCGAACTTGTTTTATGACTACACAATGTTATTTGCGCTTACTTTTTCTACGAGTAGCGAACAAAAATTAACTAAAAGGAAACGTACCAGAGAAAGGTAAAGAAATACGTAGATTCTTGTTAAAATAATTACAAATGTTGATATGAAAATACATACATATATAAAATACTAGCTTTTACCCGCGACTCCGTCCGCGCGGAATAAAAAATACAAAACGGGGTAAAAATTATCCTATGTCCGTTTCCTGGTTCTAAGCTACCTGCCCACCAATTTTCAGTCAAATCGATTCAGTCGTTCTTGAGTTATAAATAGTGTAACTAACACGACTTTCTGACTATATATATAGATTGTCATTTTAATATGTAATGCTGTTTTATTTTTACTCTGCTAGCATAGGGGTTAGTTAATGTAGGTTTTGAGAAAGATAAACTATTTTCCATGTACAATGACTTAATATCTGGAGGGACGCCGCGCGGATGGTTGTCACCGGCATTTTACAATTCCTGTTTCAACTCGAATTATTTACGCTTTGCATAGCTGATGTTGACAAAGGTATTGTTTTATGGAAAGCTAAATTAATGTATATTTCTTGGTATTAAATACATTTATACTGAAAATATATTTCATATTTCAACAAAACATTTAGAAATCATGTTGCATAGATAAAGTTTTGTAAACTTCAATTAATTATGTGTAGATAATTAACATATAACTGATAATAAAATTTTATATATACGATATGGTAAAACATCAAACCTCAGACATGATCTATTTATTGCCCGAGGTTACCGTACATTGATACCTCGGATAATATTTAGTACCTCTACATCATTATCACTATCACTTAATACCTCTACAATTACAACATAAAGCGGTAACAACACACTACGGTATCGTTAACTTAATCGTAACTTATTAAGGTTATATATGTTTTATTATAAAGGGTTGCTTACGACGAATGTCAATTATTTTACGAGTTTTTAGTATACTTGACCTCTACCAATTGACTACGATGTACTCTTTCAATTACCTTTTTGAGATATCGAGAGCCATGTTCGTGAATAAAGCGTTTTTCTCATCCCTAATTTGTTGACTTTGTTGAATTTATTTTTTTGACTCTTCAGTTCTTCCATTCTATTTTCTTCTAGATGGAAATCTTTTTAAACTTTTATCACGATCTACTCTTACACACTTCATCAGGTAATACCGTTCGTTCCATTCGCGATACATTTCAATGCAAACGTCGTTTTCCTTTGTTAGTCCTTGACTTGTTTAATGTGTGCTGATGTGAGAGCGAGTATTTATAGTTAAGAAGGATAATGTTTAAGGCAATTTATATTCGGGCCGTCGGCGAGGGGGAGGCTGAAGGCGGTGGAGTGGGAGGGGAAGGGGATGACGGCGGCGCTCATGAATCCCTTTGGTTCGCGATCGCGCTTTGTTTGGGCGCATAATAAAAACGGCACGTGTGGGCCTCGTAAAGTTAATGTCCTATTTTATTAGAAAGCATTTCTTATCTAAGCAACACATGTTACTCATGCTGATAGGATACGGCCGAGAGATGAAAGGCACGCTATGTGTTACTTGATTCTGGTCATATTTTACAACATAACATGGATTTTGAAAATTTTATAAATTGCATTGTCGAATAAAAAAATTATTTAAGAAAAAAATCATTACTCCTCTTTACCCTATTTAATTTTTTTTTCAAAAGAAATGTTGAAAATCATACTTTTAGTATTTGAAGTCGTCTAAGAAAGGATATCTAATTTATTGATTGTTCCTATAGAAATTTATAAACAAATTGTTATGTACAAAAGCATAGTGGTATAAATTATTCTAAAACATTTTGTTTCCTTTTTGAATTAGAAAAAAAACTGTAGATATATTTCCATTCATAGGAATAGCGAGTAAAAGCAAACTTATAAAATATAATAAAACAAGGAAATAAAGGTATATATCAAGCAATAAATGTATCTCAAATTTTATTTTATTTGCTTTGTTACGTAGATTTCTCTCTACAAAGCTTTGTTGAAATTAATTGGGTTTATGTGTCCACGAACAATTTGCTTATATTCGACGGCTTTTTCCCTCGACACAAATTTAATAATGAGGATGTATTTGAAAATGAAACTTCAAATGTTGAACCCTTATCAAACGTTATTTGTGAATAAATTATCGCCTATGTAATCGCCGACTCATTACAAATTTATGGCTCAGTCTTTAATTAAAGCTTTAAATTTTAATATATTAAAGATCCTAACAATTCGGCTCATCAGCTCATTATATGTCCTCACTGAGGGACTGGGAACCTACCCTAAATGAAAGGTGGCTAGGCCATAGTCAACCACGCTGGCCCAGTGCGGATTGGTTGACTTCAAACATATCTTTGAATTTCTCGAGGAACGTCGGTTAAATGTAGGTAAGTCGAAAATCGTTTAACACATTGGTACACGGCGGGATTCGGAACCCAGGACCTGCAGATTACAAGTTAAGTGCTTAACCCTTGAGCCACCGACGCTCATAAAGTATAATTGCGTAGTTAATATTTTGTTTATTATTAATTCCAAAAAACAAAATCGTGGGTGCAGGATATAGATTTTGTCAAAATACATAAATAGCGTATCTTTTCATCTATGAGAGACCAGTACTGGCCATTACACATATGACTGAAGAAACAGTAATAAAAAATGCTATTAAATGCTAAGCTAACATATTTAATGCGCCAACTTTACCAAGCTAATGTTACGTAAAAAGGGTAGCATTTAACGTGTTAACTGGACTTGTAGTAATGAGTAGGGAGAGAATGTCTGTGATTAGAACTAGGCTCTGTGGGCTACAGTAAATTTGTTGATATGAACAATTTGTCGGAGTTAACGCCGGCCATTCGTCTTGCGGGATTAGTAGCGACAGTGGCGCCGCCCGCCTTGTCCGAGGGACAACATTACCTCGAAAAATTAATCGCACAACTGTTACTGTGCTTAAAGGATTACTTTCTGTCTTTATATGTTTTCTTTTTGTAATATATTTGGTTTGTTAACGTTAAATATCGGATTTTCTTATTAGCTAGTTAAGATGTAGACTTGTAAATTCTAAAATGAAATATTGATTATTTTTTTTTACACTTAATACAAGTAGTGTAACTATAATGACAACCTGTACATATCTACGAAAAAATTTAAAGATATTTGATGAAGTCAAACAACCCGCACTGGGCTAGCTTGGTTGACTATAGCCTAGTCATCCCTAACTTAGGGTAGTCTCCGAGCCCCTCAGTGGGTAAATTGACTTATTATTGCGTGCAAGTTTACATAAGCCATCTTGTTTATAACTTAATACAATCTCAAAAGTAGTTTTATCTGAGATGTGAGCTTTGATGTAGGCTATGAAAACAGCGATTTATTTATACCTGCACTATGAACACTTTTAATTATATTATGGTAAAACAAAATACTTGAAACTACTTTTTATCGAATAGAAACTATTTAAAATTATGTTTATAATTGACAGTAATTAATTTACGATATGACAAAAACATCATTTTGTAATAAAAGTGAAAATTATTTGAAAATGCTTGGAGATGTATGTATTTATAATTATTTGCACCTAAATGTGTGAGTAAACTATGCTAGCATGTTATTTTTATTTTCAAATACACTTTTTATTTTTTAACTCATATAACTACAACAGTGTCAGCTATGTAAGTTATGATTATAAACAACACGAGACATTTCTTATGTTTCGTGGCCCAACACCGCCTAGATTAACGTACAACGTTATCCTGTCTTAATTCCCTTTAGATTGAGTGGAGTTGTATTGCGAACGTGGCGTGATTACAAAAATTGTGACACCAAATGAATTCCTAATGCAATTGTATTATACATAAAATGTACATCATATAAATTGATGGATTCTAAGTTATTATAATTAATAATAATAATAATAATTAATTAAATAGACAGTAGTGTTCGTTGGAAAATAGAGAGTTAGTAAAATTACATAGAATGCTTCAAAACATTTATTCTTAAAGTTTTTTTTTATATTACAAGGTGGCAAACGAGCAAGCGGCCACATGAATTCGCCGAAATGGCGAAGCGACCGCTGCCCATAGACATCCGCAATTGCAGATGCGTTGCCCACCCTAAATCGACAAAGGAGGTGACGCACAAAAAGAGAATATTTAACCTTCCTATGCATCTCCTCCTTCATCAAATCCACCTCCCCTTCCCATCCTTTCCATATAAGAAAAGGGTGGGAAAGGAAAGAGGACTAAAATTAGGCCTCCGGCACCACATTCATAAGACGAAACGCGGTATTACTTCCACTTCACGCCTGTCTTCTGTGTGGTCGTGGTATTTCACCGGGCGAGCCGAGCAATTCGTGCAACGGATGTTGTTGTTGCTGGCGTCTACCACTGTTAAGTGTCAAGTGTAAAATGTAAAGTGGTCAAGTTGGACTTCCTGGGGTCTACGGAATACCTGGCGGGGTTGAACAATGTCAGGAAATAAAGCAGAGTGTCATAAGTTTCCAAGAAATATAGCAACAAAGGGTACACCGAGACCATTGTAGTTTTGAAAGGGTTGTCCAGGAAAAATGTTTTTGAATCTCTGCGCGGGAGCAATCATTATTTAATTTAAGAAATGGATGTATAATAAAATTTAATTTCCTAGAAAATAAAAAGTAAAATGATAAAATATGAAATAGGTGTCTTGTAAAACAGAGCCGGTGCAAGAACCTCGTAACTCACAGTAATATCGAAGGTATTTTGGAAACGTTCACCTGAGCTGTAGACTATGAATAAAATTACGACTATGTTACCTCGGGCTTGCTCACTGAGCAATCATTACCACAAGGAGGGAGGGGAGGGGGGGGGCTAAACTGTCTGAGATGTTCGGTTGTATTTTAATGCACTTATGGTAGATTTTGTTAACATTAAATAAATTATTATGATAAATGTCAAAGGTTAGAACGCATAGTTGTGAGGAAATATAAATTAATTATTTTGTACTAGGTGTCGCCCGCGACTCCGTCCGCGCGGAATTAAAAATTTCATCAATATCCGTTGAGCAGTTCCGGAGATACCTACAAACAAGCATCCATCCATCCATCTCTCTAAACTTTCGCATTTATAAGATGAGTAAGATTATAAATGCTAGATTTGAATTAAATTTAAAACAGAGATCCATTACACTCCTAAATAACTCTTTTTTTTAATACCAAGCTACAAACAAACAGTTATATATATTTCCGGTATCACGTATTGTTCGAAGTTGTTGATCTGAGGTAAAATATACCGCAGGCGTATTACGGGCCTGTGAGTCCGGCAACTTTGAAATTGGACGTATTAGCATGTAAATATGCGGAACCTTCCGTCTAGAGTAATATTCACTCCTATTTGAAATTTAAATTAACCTATTATTTACAGAACATAATGGACGGTTTGTCCAGACTAAGATAACTTGGCGTTGCTTAACAATTTCCAAGAGATTCTAGTTTAGGAATTTAAAAAAAAAGATAAGAAATTTCTTTGTGATCCGACAATGTTCAATTGACTTTTAATGAAAAGTTACATAAATAAATAAAAATATATATCTCAGTTATATATCTTACTTATTTGAATCGACGAGCGTAAATACATTTTTAGCCGACTTCAAAAAGAAGGAGGTTATCAATTCGACTGTATTTTTTTTTTTTTTTTTTTATGTGTGTTACCGCGAAACTCGGCCCCTGGTGGTCCGATTTTGATAAAAATTATTTCAATCGAAAGGAAGTGCTTGCAGGTGGGTCCCATTTTTTTGTTTTTTTTTTTAAATAACTAGAAGACTAGTAGATTTTGAATATAGCTTCAAAATTTGTTGCGGAAATTAGGGACATTTTTGCTTTCAGCGCTTACGTAGGCTAAACTATAGGACCTACATAAAAATGATGTATGGCGAATTGTAGCTCTTTAAATGTGCTAAATAAAAGTCCGCGATAGCATATATCTATCTTTTATAGTTTTCTCACAATAACCATTTTTTTTCTTCAGAAACATTATTAAATTCATGCCCTATTTCCGACGCTATTATTCAAGTTCAGTATTAACCCTTATGTAAATAAATATGTTCATTATCAAGAGAATTAAATGTAGATTATATTTGCAATTGAAACTATATCATTCTGTCTAATAGTTTAGGAGATATCGTAAGAATAAAATTACGCGGAAACGAAAAATGCTACATCGCGTTACAATGAATAGCACAAATTTGCTTTCTGGGCTTACGTAGGTCAAACTATATGACCTACATTAAAATGATGTATCGAGTAATTATAGATCCTTAAATTTGCTAAATAAAAGTCTCAGGTGGCATATATCTATCATCTATGGATGTCTCACAAAAACCATGTTATTATGAACAAACTTCGATTAAATTGCACACGAAAAACAGCGTCGTAAGCTTACGGCGCTATTATATTATATTCGATATGAATCCTTATCCAAATAAATATGTTTGATGGCTAGAGTATTAAATGCAGATTACATTAGCCTTTAAACTATGTAATTCTGATCAATAGTTTGGAAGATATTAAATTATTAAAAACTACGCGCATTCGAAAAATGCTACTGCGGCGCGCGGCTGGACAAAATTAAAGGCACGCTACGATGTATTAGTTCGTTAATTTTCAATTTGTATACCGATTTTGATAATTATTTCATTGTTTAAAGGATAAGTGGTTATCTGGTGTATTCTAAATTAGTTTTTGAATTGAAGTACACACATATTAAATAGGAAAGTCCTTTTCTTTATTTGTCTTATTTATGTCCTTATACGTATTAAGGAAATTTGTAGTTAAACTTCAAATTCACTAAAAATTGAGAAATAAAACAAACATTTTAAGAAAAAAAAATAGCCGACTTCAAAACAAAAGTAACTTAAAAAAAACAATTTCAAACAAAATGCACTCAAAAGTAACGTAAAAAAACAATTTCAAACAAAATTCACTCAAAAGTAACATAAAAAAACAATTTCAAACAAAATGCATTCAAAAGTACCATAAAAAACAATCTCAAACAAAATACACTAAAAAGAAACAAAATAATGTCATGAAAACTTCTTTCTTTCTTTCTTCTCTCTTTCAAAAACCCTCTAAACTCTAAAGAAAGTTCTCTTCTTTCTTGTAACATGTCTATATTGTATAATTATTGTTATTTTGGAGTCGGTTTCGGCCTAAGTAGGGACATAAACGTAAGTATGTCTAATACATCTCAAATATAAAATGTCACCTATTTACTTCGGCCGACACCGACTGCGAAATAACAATAATTATACAATATAGACATGTTACAAGAAAGAAGAGAACTTTCTTTAGAGTTTAGAGGGTTTTTGAAAGAGAGAAGAAAGAAAGAAAGAAGTTTTCATGACATTATTTTGTTTCTTTTTAGTGTATTTTGTTTGAGATTGTTTTTTATGGTACTTTTGAATGCATTTTGTTTGAAATTGTTTTTTTATGTTACTTTTGAGTGAATTTTGTTTGAAATTGTTTTTTTACGTTACTTTTGAGTGCATTTTGTTTGAAATTGTTTTTTTTATATAGTAAATAGACTAGTTAACTAGTTTTGTATACGTAATTCCAATTTCATTAGTGACTAAAGTAATTAAATATAGACAGCAAACTATATTGCTTTTTAACAAGCTAATTAAGTTCTAACCGAGATCGAAATATATTTTAAAAGTCAATAAAATTGCAGTAACTTTGCGTAGACTGGCTGGCAGTCAGAACCAGACTCCTTGCAATCAGCTGCTTTCATTTTTTTTATTGCATTGACAAGTTAATTAAAAGATGTTATATTTACAGCTCTATTCGTAAACTAATATTATGCATGGTTTATATTACGCCAGTACAGTAGGTCAGTAGCGCTCTAAATCAGCGCTGGCATACAATGGGCATAATGTAAAACTAACTGGCGCCAGTGAGCCAAAACAGTCAATACCAGGCCAGAGCTACTGTCTTACTCATCATCTCCCTGGCCTTATCCCAATAACGTGGAGTCAGCACAAAAAAATTTAAAAACGTAAAAGTTTTGGTTTAATTTTTTTACAGCCGGTCGCCTGTCTGACGCCAACCCTACATGGAAGAAATTGTTAAAATTAATCTATATATATAAAAGAAAGTCGTGTTAGTTACACTATTTATAACTCAAGAACGGTTGAATCGATTTGACTGAAAATTGGTGGGCAGGTAGCTTAGAACCAGGAAACGGACATAGGATAATTTTTACCCCGTTTTCTATTTTTTATTCCGCGCGGACGGAGTCACCGGTAAAAGCTAGTTAATTATAAACTAAATACTTATAGCTAAATATTTCGACATCACTTCTAAAAATTCTCTTATAATAAACATGAGTAATAAAACATTATCGATAGCACAACATTTTTAGTCTTTAGGCTCTTCCCTCTAGATTGCTACTGTCTTACTGTACTGGCATAATGTAAATTATATCAATTTAAAGGAACAAATTACTACATTCGATCCCAAAATTGATACAGAATACAGAATTGCAGAATTTGCAGCACAACATTGCGAACACACCAATTACAACTGTTGATTAATTAATTAGAGCTTCAGCAAATCCTTTGTACATTTTCAAAATAAATTCAATAACAATTATCTCTCAGTTCTACTAAATAAATATATTTAAAGTGAACTTGGAAAATTTTATGTTAACAAATTAAATTGCCTTATTTTCATAATTGATATTTCGTATTTAAATTATATCGTACACAAGTATTTTCTACTTAGTCGATTAAATAGTAAAAAATGTACATATTTAACAAATAGTACCAACTACAAACAAATAATAAACTATTAACAAAATTGTACAAATAATACAAAATTGTATCCAAATCGCGTGCTAACAACTCCCAAAGCCGATGAAATAACAATTTGTCGATGGACTTTTGAGAGCGTCTGCGGAAAAGGGAATTCAAATCCCTATTGACTTAGGATTATTGCTTGATTGGCGTTCTCATTCATCGCTTTGTTCAAGAACATTTCGTTAAAGTTTGACTCGACAATTTTACTTTTAAAATTGTCTTCAAAGAAAGTCTTACGTCATCGCCCTTAAGTCTTTATGAAAATACTCTGCAATATAAATATGTTTGTATATAATATATTACAATTTGACGATAATCGACTCGTAAAAGGATCATATTTGTTAATTATACAATTGTAGTTGCTAGTAAAATTATGTATTACCACAAATATTAATGTAACAGAGACACGTCTCTAAATGTATTAACTCTCTGTGTAAAGACTAAAAAATAAATCAGTTTCCCACTTAGGATCTTACAGCAAATGGTCACCACAAACGCTACAATATAGCACATATGTGCATTGCTATGACAAGTTTAAAACTTTAGTGCATTAGCGTCAAAAGACAATTCACAGAAATGGGTAGGGAATTAATGTTCTCGAGTGTAGATCAGTCTGAGTGTTGCGTGAGGCGAGGTTGAAATGAGAGTATTGTTCTAAGTAATACGTAGCTGTTTTGAGTACATTGGCTTGCGTGACGTCACGTGACGTAGGTATCATGTACACACAATATATTTATTTATTCTTATGATTATTATTAATTACAAACATAAAATACTAACGTTCTCTCTTGTATTTAATCATCTACTTCTTGCAGAAATAAACGAATAAAAGAACATAAGAAACCTTTTACAACACAACCTTTATTTATTTCAAATGCGAATTAAAAAAAAAATAAGTAGCCTACGAGTTCTTCCAGGTTATGTTCTATATATAAGCCAAATTTCAGCGATATTCATGACATTAATGTACATACATGTGTTTTTAATTCCGCGCCGAAGGAGTCGCAGGTAAAAGCTAGTATTGAAATGTATTTAAATTATCATGTAGCAGATAGCTAATCTATTTTATGATACCATTTAAAACAAAATTGTTTAAAAGTTATTTATTGTTTCACGCCCCGCCTCGTAAATTAACAAAACAAACCAAAAACAACAACTAAAACTTATAACTGAACGAGTTTTATTACAAAACGATAAACTTGAGCTCGGATAAAAGTTTTCTGTTTAAATTTCCTTGAATAATCCTTGTCTTGAGCAATTTCGTCGCCTAAAGTTTTATGACAATAATTTGAGCGCAACACTTTATGTCGGGGTTTTCATGTTCCGCAGCTTTCGTTAAATCATTCTGTTTACAAAGCATTTTGTAAATCTACTTTTCAAGTATTTCTTTCTTGATTTAACACCGGTTTTATATTTCACCATATTGTGATAGAAGAAACCCAATCTTTGGTAATTGGAAACTATTTTATTCTTGAAACCTTGGACATTAGTTATTAAAGTAGCGCAAAAAAGCAAACAACCTACTAGCTTTTCCGCTAGTTTTAATAAAAAAACACAAACTGGTAAGATATAAAGTATTAAAATCCGAAGATCTGTTGTATGTTTCAAACTCTATCGTCCATCAAATCTAAGAGGGATGGAAAATTTAATGAAAACTGCGCACTTTTATTTCACAAATAAAAGTGTTATTATTCACAGAATAAATACAGCAGCCGTAAAAGCATTGCGAAATGTCTGCCGCCGAGACGACTGTCCGTGGCGCACTCTGACGGTGCATTAAAGTAATTTCAATTGCAAAACAATTTGTCTTTTACAATTGTTGTTTTTGTTTTTATAAATCACGGACAGATAAAATGGTTTACTGAAAAAAAAAACTATAGTTTATTTAGTGTTTATGTCTGTAAAATTATAAATTAGTTAGTTTTTAACATGAAATCAAATCCTATATTGGTTTTTCTAACTTTTATAATTCCAAATTCGTTATTTAAACGACTGATTCGCCGTTGTTACTAACCGTAACAGTTAGTTCGAAGCATAATTAAATAGATTTCTTTCGTTCATTTAGTTCAAGAACTAGGTCGTATTTGCTAACTGAATGACTCAGTATTGATACAGTAATTGACTTAAACGGTGTAGTGTTTGTACCTACTTCGTATGTAGGTTTGAACTAGATTTTGTCAGTCAGTTTAAAAAAATAAATTCAACTTTAAATATTTAAAGGTGTTTAATTTCAACAACTTTTAAAATTAAATTGATTAAGGCAGAACTAGCTAGATGACTTTTCAATGATAACAGAAAAATTGTTTTTTTTTTCTCAATATTACAGCATATTTTGGAATTTAATAAAGCATTCTAAAGCGTTATTATCACCTTAACTTCGTATCTAATATTATACGAAATAAAGTGTTTTTGGTAGAGATTGTACAAGCTACGTACAAAGGTAGAACATCATTAGAAGCGAACTGAGGACTGAGCAAATCAACTTATAAGAAACTAAGCCGAAACTTACTGAGGCTACGAGAGGGCTTATTACATTATGTTGTAGGAGCTCTACTGCAAACTCCTCGGCCAGACTCCTAGTTCTGTTCCAGGCAAATACAATACCTTATTAAAATATGTTCATTGAACTATAATTAGCAATTTTTTTTTATAAAAAAATGTAATTTTTATTCTAAGTTTTCTTTGCGTATTTTATCGTTCTATTCTTTATTTCTGTTATCTTAGAATCCTTTCTTTTATAAGAAAATAGGTTTATTTTCCCTACTTACCATGTTGTTTTGATGGCAATATTGTTTTAATAATGAGATAGCAAATAGTTAGGTCGAATAATTATATTAGAAAAATATTATTTTCGGATAAACGTGCTCTGTTTTCTGTTTCAGTTAAACCAACATTTCCTTATGTGAAGAAGGAAAAATAATACGCTTCGAAAGGACATAATAACGTAAGGTAAAGTTAATTTTAGTGCCCCGTTCTGACGCCAGTGAGCGGTCACGTCGCGCGCTTACAATAAATGTGTGACCTCAACAAATTCACTTTAGCTCAACTAAATTCAATTATTCGGATTCGCGTATTCACTACAATAACTTTCTTCTTCGAGCTTTATACGTGATGAATATTATGTGTGCATTAAATTGTGTCAGATTCTTTTTTAACTAAAGGTTATGTTGTATATAAACTAAAGGATTAATCTAATATTGGCAAAGTTTAATTAGTTAAATACAACTTATTATGCATTAATGATTGAACTTCAAATTGCAGATTTAAAATATAAACTTCACACTGTTCTAAAATAATTAAGAAATGATGTTTTAAAATTTTTATTTAAAAAAATGTAATGTTTTAAAGAGAACAATTATTTCAGAGAATGAAATCTTTTATTGGATAAATCTTCTAGTCGTACTCCGTGTCGTATTAATTAAGTTTGCGGCACATTTAAATGCTGGAGCAGAGACACCTGCCTTAGTTAAATTCGTTGCGAGCAATTAAAGTTGGTGACAGAACGCGCCGCGTGGCGTCGCTTCTGTTGAATTCAGTCAACTTTATGAGCATACCTCGCTTATATTTGCATGTCTTTAGAACCAATTGTACTTTAAATATGCAAGATTATTTAGCTTACTTTAATTGACAATTTGAATTCCAGTCATCAAATAAATAACACACTGCATTATACTAAAGTCGACGTTAATTTAGTTAACAAATTAATAGTGAACTTAATTTAATAACCAGGTAATATTAAAATCAATAAAACAAGGTCACTGGAAGCATTTCTTGTGCGGAGATTCGGCCGGAGGTGAGTTCAAACGTATACCGAACATAGACAAAATTGAATCTCGAAGGAAATTAGATAACTCTGCCATTTCCGATTCTCCGGACATTTGCTAATTTCATTCCGATCTCTGAAACTGACAGCTTGAATAAATTTTATTCCGAGCAAAATAAGTCAAGGAAAATAGATGTAACTTTGCCGATCTACCTTTGCTTTTGTATTATAATGTAATATAACACCGACGTATTATATACTTCGTTAGTTTGTAATCGCACTGTGTGTACTAGTGAGGGGCTTTGATTTCGCTTGGGTAGCTCTAAAACAAAGTGTTCAGTAAAGCAGAAAAACTACATTTGAAATTGGACTAAATTACACATCGTAAGCAAATTTCATCCCAAACTTCTATTTAGAGTTTATCCGGAACATACATACATCGTGATACATTATTTTTATATATTATTCAGATTGTGAACTATTAGAAAAACCTTTTTTTTTATTTATAATATAAACACAAATAACAATAACTAACAAGAAGTGCAATAGTGTTAGTTGAAGTATTTTTCCATTAAGATATTTGAGTAGAGAAAAAGTTAGGGAAAAGGTATTTTCTGGTTCTCGCACAAGTTAATATAATTACAAAAGTAGTTATCCGTGTGTTGTGCGCGAGTCGGGCCACGAAACATGCGATACCAAAAGTTTCTGAAGTTTTTCACCAATACAATACTGTATAAATAAAAAAATTAAAATACCGTAAACACCAACTCGAATATATGTCTTGTTCTATTTCTTAAAAAAATCTTGATTTTTATGGATTCGGTACAATTTTCTAGCTTTATTACTATTTAAAATGTGTAAATAATAGCTTGATTTGGTATTTAAGTATGTATAAAAATGTACATTCCTTGCGTATGCTAATTGTACAGTATTGCAAACTAATTAAAAGAACTTACGACTATGTAGGTAAATGGCCCAACATGTAGTGTAGGCGCCCGTCGTCCGCTATCCTGTCTTAATTCCCTGGGGATAAGCGCAGCACTGAGTACGTGGAAAGTTTATAAAAACGTGTGTTGTATTACTAATATAATATAGAACTACAGGATGAATTAAAAAAATACTTTCATTAAAATTACAGAAAAAACTAATGAATTAAAAAAATGTTTAAAATGGAATTTCTTGAGTAAACGTTGGTATATTAAGACCGTTTGCCGGACAAGCTGAGAGAGTTGTTCGTGATCAGTAAACATTATCTGTAAAACATCGAAGGACTTTATTATACCTGGCTAGTGGATTATAAAAGTAGATCATCCGTATACAAAGTTAACGTGATGTAAACCACTTGTGTATAGAGTACATATGTAGAGAGAGGTGATAATCATTAAACCTTTCACCGCACTATAAAGTTCGGCGGTCAGAGAGACCAGGTCGCTTATTATGTTATTTTGTTCAGGAAACTTCGAAAGCATAAATAAAGTTCTGAGGTAAAATACACCGGCCTCGAATTACCGTCGCGCAGTCCGGCAACTTTGAAATTGGTTGTATTTAGCATGTAAATATGCGCCGGCTTCCGCCCGCATAATATCAACTACCATTTGAATTTTAAATTAAGCTTATTATGTTTTATACAAAAATATACACACGTATAATGTTATGTAACATCTTAATATATATATTTCTTGTGTGCGTGTGTATGTGACTGAACTCCTCCTAAACGACTGGACCAATTTTGATGAAATTTTTTGTGTGTGTTCGTGGAGATTCGAGAATGGTTTAGATTTACAGTTTGGTCTACTGGAAAATGTTTTTTCAATTAATTTCTTATTTATAAGGAGTTGTTGATTTTGGAATGTTTTACATTAGATCCGGCGGACGGCGCTATCATCGCATTCAATATTATTCTATTTCAATTTTAGTTTGTCCCGACAGATGGTGCTACGATTAATTTGAAAAAAATTTTGTTATTCAATTCATGTGCTGATTAAAATATTAAATGTAATTATTTTTTAAAGAGTTTTGAAGTGTGTATAAATAATTTTGTGAATTCAGATGTTTTTTTAATTAATTTTTATTTGTAAGGAGTTTTTGATTTTGGAATGTTTTACATCAGATTCGACGGATGGCGCTATCATCGCATTCAATATTATTCTATTTTAATTTTAGTTTGTCCCGACAGATAGTGCTACGATCAATTTGAAAAAGTATTTCGTTATTTTGTGTTATAATTTTGTTATTCAAGTGAAGTTGCTAATTAAAATATTTAATGTAATTAGTTTTCGAAGAGTTCTGAAGTGTATATAAATAACTTATACATTTTGTAAATTTAGTGCGGAATCGAAGTGAGTATAACCTTCAAGTTTATTTGTGTAGTTAGAGGATTGAATTTTTTTAATTATTTTTATTGACAATTAATTCATTTTTGGAGATATTAAATAAAAAAACTCACAAAATGCGATTACATGTTCTTTATCTAAAATTTGTCATATATTTGTCATTATATTTGTCATAATAAATTAAAAATTCATTATCAATAAGTAACTCATATTCATTGTATATTATTTTGCAATATTTTATTTTTGTAGAAAAATGCCACGTCTTCGTGGAAGAGCAAGAAATATTGGTCGACGTACTCAGCACGCGCAATTAGTTCATGATCATCGATTGAATAGAACAGTAGAAGAACATTCTATGGATAATGTAAATTTAAGAGATCGAGCTGCATGTACACGTGCAAATGAAAATTTAGAGCAACGTGCTCAACGTCTTCGTGCTAATACATTAAGACAACGAGAGGCACGTCAACGAGCGACCAACGCACATAGAGAACGTAACCAACAGCGAGTACAAGATAATCGAGCATTGGCACGAGCATCACTTAATCGTCTCGCGTTTGAATATGATCCTGAAATAGATTATTCATCACATGCATTGATCACGATTGGTAGTATGGACAAAGAGTGTCAACATTGTCATGCTTTCAAGTACAAAGGTGAATCAGCTGGTTTATGTTGCGCATCTGGAAAAATATCACTGCCACCGCTAAAACCACCACCAGAACCTTTAAAAACGCTTTTAGCTGGAATCACATCTCAATCGAAATTATTTTTACGGAAAATTCGTAAATTAAATTCATGCTTCCAAATGACATCATTTGCAGCAACAAAAATTATTCATAATGAAGATGGCCGTAATTTTGAATCCACATTCAAAATTCAAGGCCAAGTATATCACCAAATTGGTTCGTTACTTCCAATGCCTGATGCCGATCCAAAATTTTTACAAATTTATTTTATGGGGAATGAAGAGCAACAATCACATACACGCTGCGTTTACAACCATATAGAACAGATGGAGGAACGAGAAATTGTGGACATTTTGGAAAGGTTTTTGCAAAACCATAACCAATTAGTACAATTGTTCAAGACTCTTTCTAACAGACTGCAAAACGATAACTATGTCATTGTTATTAAAGCAGACAAAGTACCCTATGGAGAGCACGCAGGCACATATAATGTTCCAACCATTAATGAAGTGGCAGTTGTTATGGCTGGTGACCCATGTGAACGTAGAGACATTCGCATACAACGCAGAGATAATACGATGCAAATAATTCAAGACAATCATCGTTCTTACGATGCTTTGCAGTATCCGTTAATATTTTGGGAAGGAGAAGACGGATATCATTTAAATATTAAACAACGGAATCCAACTACAGGTACAACTTATAGATTATCTTACAATTTTTTTTTTTGAATAAATAATTTTTGTTTATCTCATAATTATATTTATTTACAGGTGAAGAACTGACCAAGAAAGTTAGTGCCATGAATTTCTACGCATATCGGTTAATGATTCGTGCTAATGAAGATAATAATATTCTCCGCTGCGCTGTAGACAGCTATTTCATCAGTACATCGTCGATATGTATGTAAAAATTGAAAGTGAAAGATTAAGGTATATAAAATTCAATCAAGCAAAACTTCGAGCTGAAGAGTATATTCATTTGCGTGATGCAGTAATCGGTAATGTAGATGCAACAAACGTCATTAACAACATCGGTACCACATATATTCTCCCATCATCATATATTGGTAGTCCGCGTCATATGCAAGAATATATTCAAGACGCTATGACATACGTACGTGCATACGGTCGACCAGATCTTTTTATCACATTTACATGTAATCCAAATTGGGATGAAATCAAAAACTTGCTGTTGTCAGGTCAAACATCGATGCATCGCCACGATATCACTGCGCGTGTCTTTAAACAAAAATTAAAATCTTTGATGAATTTGATCACACATTACTCGGTTTTTGGTGAAACACGTTGTTGGCTTTACTCTGTTGAGTGGCAAAAACGAGGTTTACCTCATGCGCATATTTTGATTTGGTTGGTGGATAAAGTACGCCCAGAAGAAATTGACAAAATTATTTCAGCGGAAATTCCAGATCCGAATGTTGATCAAGAACTGTTTAACATTGTTACTACTAATATGATTCATGGTCCATGCGGTACTCTAAACATGATGTCACCATGCATGAATGATGGAAAATGTACGAAACGTTTTCCAAAACCATGTCAAACTGATACTATCACCAATATTGACGGTTATCCATCTTACCGGCGCAGAGACGTAGATAATGGCGGTCAATCGTATGAATTGCGACTGTCAAACGGTGTAAGAGTAGATATTGATAATCGGTGGGTGGTTCCATATTCGCCATTACTATGCAAAACCTATAAAGCGCACATAAACGTTGAACTGTGCAGTTCGGTGAAATCTATCAAATACATTTGTAAGTACGTTCACAAGGGCAGTGATAAAGCTATATTTGCTGTTCAAAATGTAAATGACAATGACGAAATAACACGTTATCAAATGGGTCGATACATAAGTAGCAATGAAGCTGTCTGGCGCATTTTTACGTTTCCTATACATGAAAGGGATCCTGCAGTTATACATTTGGCTGTGCATCTTGAAAACGGACAGCGTGTTTATTTTACAGAACAGACTGCACTACAACAAGCATTGACGGCTCCAAAAACAACTCTTACTGAATTTTTCAATCTTTGTAATCGACAAGATGTTGTTGGTCAATTCGCAAAAACATTAATGTATACTGATGTTCCTAAATTTTTTACATGGAATAAGCAATCGAAAAATTGGGAACCACGAAAACGAGGGATTCCAGTCACAGGATTCGTCGACATATTTATGACAAATACTTTAGGTCGACTATATACAGTTCATCCTAAGCAACGCGAATGTTTTTTTTTTGCGTTTGTTATTGGTTAATGTTCTTGGACCGACATCCTTCCAATATTTACGAAAAATCAATGGTATTTTATACGACACTTTCTTCGATGCGTGTCGTGAATTACATTTATTGGAGGATGATAACCATTGGGATCTCACACTTGCAGATGCAGCACTGAGCTCATCTCCAAAACAAATTCGTCAATTATTTTCAATAATATTAACAACGTGTTTTCCGTCTGAAGCATCTGCTCTCTGGAACAAATATAAAGACTCACTGAGTGAAGATATTTTGCATCGGATTAGAATTACTAATCAAAATCCTGATATTCAATTCTCCGCAGAAATATACAATGAGGCTTTAATTATGATTGAGGATATTTGTATTCTTATTTTAAACATGCCACTCATCCATTTTGGCATGCCGGCGCCGAACCGCCCAGCAGTAGATATCATCAACAGTGATGTTCAACGTGAACACAAGTTTGATAAGACTTCGTTGGCTACTTTTGTTGCTAATAATGAACAATTGCTTACAGCTGAACAACGAAATGTATATGATCAAATTAACGTATCAATTGCAGCACAACAAGGTGGATTCTTTTTTTTTGGATGCACCAAGTGGCAATGGTAAAACCTTTCTCATCTCACTGATACTTGCGCGCATTCGATCACAAAATCATATTGCATTGGCCATTGCTTCATCAGGCATTGCAGCGACGTTACTTGATGGTGGACGGACTGCGCATTCAGCACTTAAGTTACCTTTGAATGTTCATACAAATCCCGAAGCAATGTGTAACATAAAGAAGCATTCCGGCATGGCTGAAGTTTTGAGAAAATGCAAAATTATTATTTGGGATGAATGGACAATGGCCCACAAGCATTCGCTTGAAGCTCTCGACAGGTCCCTGAAGGATATCAAAGATAATACTAGGCTTTTCGGTGGTGCTCTACTGCTACTGTCTGGTGATTTCAGGCAAACATTGCCAGTAATTCCACGTGCGACATATGCAGACGAAGTAAACGCATGTTTGAAGGAATGTTATCTATGGCGGAGTGTCAGTAAATTGAGCCTTACTATCAATATGTTCAACTACAAAATGATCCATTAGCGTCAGGATTCTCTGAACAATTGTTAGACATTGGCAACGGTAAAATTCAACTGTATGAAGATACCCAATTTATTAAATTTCCAGAGAACTTTTGCAACATGGTGGCTACCAAAGATGAATTAATAAATAGTATCTTTCCAGATTTAAGATATAACTATACTAATCATGAATGGCTACGAGAGCGAGCTATTTTAGCTGCAAAAAATTTAGATGTAGACGCCATCAATTTTAAAATACAACAGTCATTGCCTGGTAATGAAATTACATTTAAATCAATTGACACCGTTGTTGATCCTGACGAAGTGGTCAACTATCCAGTAGAATTTTTGAATTCTTTAGATTTACCTGGAATGCCACCACATAATTTGCGACTGAAGATTGGCTCACCTATAATTTTGCTTCGTAATTTAAATGCCCCGTGATTGTGTAATGGCACGCTATTAGTTATAAAAAAAATCATGGGCAACATTATTGAAGCGAATATTTTATCTGGAAAATTCCAAGGTGATTGTACTTTTACCGCGGATCCCAATGATTCCTTCAGATTCACCTATACCATTTAAACGCTTACAATTTCCGATCCGTTTGGCATATGCTATGACTATTAATAAGTCACAAGGTCAAACGATGACATTTTGTGGCTTAGATTTAGAAAATCCGTGTTTTTCTCACGGCCAATTGTACGTTGCGTGTTCCAGAGTTGGAAAACCATCGAGTTTGTTTGTTTATACTCCTCATGGACTAACTAAAAATATTGTACATCCAATGGCATTACGATAAATTAAGTTTTTGTAAATTAAAAATAAATAAATATATATGTTATAAAATGTTTTGAGTGCAAGCTTTTTCACCTTTCATTAAAATGAGTTAAAGTTTTCATTTACGATGCTGTTATTTATTTAACAAAGTAATAACTTTTCAATAATAATTTTCATCAAAGCGGTCCAAATTGTTTCAGCTCATTAAAAAAAGTATGAAATTAAAGACGTGTGTACAGGACAACGTCTGTCGGGTCCGCTAGTATTTTATATATTTATAACACATTTTCATACATGTTTTACGCCTAAATTCAAAATGAAGTAATTTCTTTGTTTTATTTGAAGTTATCATTGTATTCGAACGATTTACACAAAAAAAGAAGTAAATTTCTTTATTGTTATTACCGTTGTCATAATTATGCGAATTGATTACTTACTTTTATATACCAAAATAAAATATTATAATCTTTATTTTTCCATCTTAATTTTTAGTATTTCAGTTAAAATTTATGTGTTAGAAAGGATCCTGAACAAACACACATAGCTCCGTTAAGCCGCGTTCACATTTGCCTGACGTGTCGTGTCGTGATGCTTTCTGTCGTGATGGCTACTGTTCACATCTATGTGACGCGTTATGACGCATTTTTAATCAGTTCAGTTATAGCTCTCGGAGAGTTTACACATTCGCAATGTTTTTTCATGAATCATCCGATTCGGATTCAGATTATGAAGAAGATATGCAGTTATTGGCACTGGCAACACTTCTAATAAAACAAAAAAAGAGAAGAAGATATTGGATACATCCAGTAAATACAAAAAGATAGTTTAGTTTTAATAGATTGATCCTTATATTGTTTACATTTTGTATCATAAATCGCTTTATATTGTCGTACGTACTCGATCAGCTCGTCGTCCATACCTTCTGACGCGTCACAACACGACACGTGCGCGTGCACACTAGTCCGACCCGCTGTGTCGTGTCGCTGGGCCGTCCCCCGCACCTCACCCAACTGACGCGGACCGGGATCGCTACTGACGCGACACGACACAAGCCATCACGACACACTGCGTCAGAGAAGTGTGCACGCAACCATATTAATTGTATGAGACCGATACCTTTCTGACGCATCACGACACAACACGTCAGGCAAATGTGAACGCGGCTTTAGTCGTCGTTCTCGGACTTCAATGTGCGTAGTGCGCGGTATTGAATGCGGCCCTGGAGGTTGCTTACGTACTTACAACTAATGACTTTATTGTCAAACCACTCTTGAAAAACTAATTGAGTAAGCGAATAATAAACCTGTATAGTATACAGTTGTGGCCTCAATGTTAATTAAATAAAGGATTATAGTTCAAATTGAGTCAATCGAATGTGAGAATGTAATAAATGGAAAACATTTTTATTGGACGTAGTTATTGAAGACTGCATAATGTTTATAATTTATTTTTAATATTATTCATGAAATTATTCAGAAACCAATTTTTTAAAACATGTTTTAAATTTTAAAGTATTGATAAATAAGAAAATAAACATTTATAAATTTTACGTTTATTAATAAAAATTGCATGAAAAACTTGTTGATGAATTGAAAATATCCGGAATGTAGTACATTTTTATTCAGTCGACTCATCACCGGAAAGACTCGACGCGTTATTTAAATAAAGGCAGCGTCGCGTCATATGGAAAACATTTTATCTGCTACAATGAAATATTTAATCCCACCTACATTTTTCTCCGTTGTTCTTTATTATCAAGAATTTATTATTAATCATTTTTTAAACGAAAAGAGGATACATTTTGAAAGTAGCACTGGTGATAGAGAAATTTTAAAGCAAACAGTTAGGTATGGGTATGTTATGAGGAGGGGAGGATAGCAAGTGACAAGGATAACAGTGGCTTCTGGCACAGATGTACAATTGGAACAGTTTGACAGATGCAGTAACATCACCACGTAGAAGTCAGGTATCCAGTGGCAGCAATTACTCGTCCAGTCTGATGAATATCGGAGACCTAATTTTGGTCGCTTGAGGATGGATACTTATGTAGGAGCTTCGACCGGGAGTAGTTTCAATAAAAATCAGTTCTTCTCTGTTACAACATATAATTATAATCCTTATACAATTTTTAACAATAATTACAATTTTTCAGCTTACACCTCTGTCCGAAAACTAACGACGCGCCCAAACAACATGGCGGCCATCCAGTCGCGTTGATACACTGTTTAATTTTCCGATATCTAAGTACTGTCTAATTAAATAAATTAACAATACGAATTCTTATATTTTAAAATTACGAAAACAATATTTAAATAACCGGTTGGATTGTAATTACCATATTTTACCTTCCTATTTCAAAATAATCATCAATGTTATTGATTTATACCACAGACTAAGTAATAATCCAAAAATATAGAATATCAATATATTTCAATGGCTTACACTTAATAGATAATGACAGATGGCGATTCATTTTTTTTTATTCCATGTTTCCGGATTAAGATGTAACTGAAGCAATCCCATTCCTTAAGCGAGAAAAAGTTGTTGGAAATAAAAATGAAACGCTAACTAAACGCTTTAGAACGCAAAAACAGCTCGGAAGCAGAAGCAGTGCATCTTGAAAAGTCTTTTATAAATTTTTCGCTTATGCAAGCGTAGTTTTTGTGCTACACTCGTTCTATTTTCATTAAGTATTTTTAAATTCCTTTTTGAAAGTAATAAGTATCTGTTAGTTTTAAATAATGAATATGTAGATATGAACAGTTGTATTATTTATTTATGTAATGTCTTAGATATGCATAAAAATCAACTAATTCGCACATGGTCAGCGTGGTTGACAAAAGCCTAGTCACCTCTAACTTAGAGAAGGTTAGTACCCCGAGAGTAGGGACTAGTGTAGTGGAGGACATTCAGTTCTACTCATTTATAACTCTTTGTTTAATTTTTCACATTGTATAGAATTTTATAAAAAAACATAAGTATAAAGTACTCGTAACTGTCATCATCATCAGCTCACTATACGACCCCAGCAAGGGCCTTGGAGCCTACCCTAAGTAAGGGGTGACTAGGGCATAGTCAACCACGCTGGCTCAGTTGACTTCACACATATCATTGAATTTCTTCTCAGATATGTGCAGGTTTTATCACGATGTTTTCCTTCACCGTAAGAACGTCGGACAAATGTACATATGTAAATCGCAAATCGAAAAACACATTGGTACATGGCGGGATTCGAACCCAGAACTTGCATATTGCAATTCAAGTGCTTAACCCCTGAGCCACCGACGCTCTCCGCATGCTCGTAACTGTATTATGGACTATTTTGTAACGCGTTTCTTTTAATCTGTTATTCCTTACGCGACATCTTACGACTAGTTTCTATATAATACTATTAAGTAAGCCTCAGCATTGGCCGTGAGTGCACTTAAAAAGATTTCCTCTTCCCTTCCCCGTTTCCCCGCACTCCTGCTTCCCCGCTTCATTCAGCAACGACAGAGTATATTTATTTAGCGTCCGTGTTGGTCTCGTAATTGAATTAAGGCTTTAGGTTATTTATAGAATAAATGGGCCAGGAAACATGTAGTAAAAGTACATAAATATATATTATTTTATTAAAATATTTTTTTTGACTATAAATTATAATTTACAATACAAAGTTTGATGAATATTATCACTGTATATATGCTTACGGAATAATTAATTCAAACTAAATTTAACCAACAATATGTTCTCGAGAAGTTTATGAAGGTTCAACATTTTCGGGTATCAGAGTACTTTGAAATTGAACTAACAAGAAACTAAGCCGAGCTGAGCGGGAGGTGGTGCAAAGGGTGCGGGGAGGGTCGGGGGGGGGGGAGGCCGGACAAAGCCTTATTACACCGCGCGCAGCCTCCGCAAGAAATACAGGCTGCGGAACTATTGTTCGTGTTTATAGCGAGAGATCGATCATTTTGAATGTCCCTACTTAACCTATATTTATATGAAAACCCGTATTCACTGCTGTTCTATAATAGTGAATACAATTCGAGATATACATATAAATGTATCTTAATATCGAGGAGAAGAAATGAACTGACATAATTTGTTGATATTTAATTGCTATTTTTGAAAATACGAATTTCTCATTGCTCACTTTAGCTGTCGAATTGGCTCGTCAGTTCCGAACCCAATAATTGGGAAATAACACGGTACACGAATAGAACGTGAAAAAGCAATTAGGACGTAAAGACTCAAACGATTCCGTGTAATGAAAGCTGTTTGACATATTTCTGTCGCTTCTTTTACACTTAAATAAGTAATACGATATTTAAACACGAAAACTCACTTTATAAATACTCAGTATTTGTTTCACACGTTTGTTATTGTTCGCATTTGCCTCACGGTGTCGCCTTGAGGAGTCATGTGTTTGTTAGCAATGCCTCGAGAAGGCAAGACGGATGTACCGCTTTTATTATGTATGTGGCAGCTCACGACTCGACGACGGGGACTTGAAATGTAATTTACACTTGGAATTGCGACTTTCCCGCTTTATAAAAAGAATCTGCGGTTTGTGTGTAACTTACTCAAGAAATACTTGTTACTTTAAAGAAATCTTTTTTGCGTTTATTTACAACACGTGTACATATTCGGATCAATAGCTATTTAGTTTTTATAAAGATTTCTTTACAGATGTAGATACCGTACCGTGATGAGACTGGTAAGTTTCTTCATTACAACCTATGTCGCCTTCACCGACTAATCGAGTAGATAAGACAACTCTGCCTCCTATAATGACATATTTAATTTTATCTTACATCTAAAATTCAAGTTAACTCGATGGCAAAAAAACGAAGCGTTTTTTGTACTTCAAGAGAACTTTAAGATATAGGCTTTCTAATTCAAATAATTATGTAAATATCTTTCAAGTATTTTTAGAAGTATTTATTAAATTTTTGGAAGAGGTAAACAATAGGATTTAGTTGTAAATGTCTTCATGTTTGCGTTAACATGTGAATGCGGTGTTTGTCTAAAACGCAATCGTGCGTGAAGCTTCGACGTTTAATTACACTGAAGCATGTCCGGCTGTTGCGCGTATATCTGATGTTATTGATCACGTATTTCTGTGCGTTTCCACCATCAGAAAACTTGTGAAGAAACATATTCACATCGCCTTCATTCTATCTGAAATATAGCATAAAGTTTCTAGTAATATTTCAAAGAGTGTGTTAGTTTCAAATAATTTTAAAATTAATCATTTATGTTGTTTTTTTACTTGTATCTTACTCATTTATGTAAAGGTTTATGTACGAGAAATAAAGAAGATTTTTCGAGTTTAAGCACATTTCATTATGCGAAGTGTTTTTTCTCCCCGAACAAAATCTATTGGCTCTACAGATTTGATTATAGTACTTCCTCGTCTTTTATAAGCTTCAAATTTGTCACAGTGTCGTAATTGTGAGGACAATAAAAGCATTAATTACAATGAGTGGCTTCAGAGCAGAACAACTCTGTGCTTTGACGGACGTGTGGAGTGGCGCGGGATTAAAGGGAAAGCCGTATTCGGCGTGTGATTTGCGGCGTGAAGCGCACCCGACTATTGTGACCATTTATTCGGCCTACAATGCTAATCAACGGTTCCAATTACGGGTTTAAATTACTATTTTATGAGAGAGATAGCACGAAATGTAACAATATTAAAAAATAATTGACGACTATATCTGTTGTGCCGATACATAGAGTGCGACAAGGAAAGGGACTTGATATATTTACCTTAAATTTTTTGTAAAGAAAGAAATTAGTTCAGTTCGAGTGTAGATTTTACATACATACACTTTTACAAGTACATCAAACATCAACAATATCCTCTAGCTCCAAACCATTAATAGAACTTACGTAATTTTCTTTTGATAATAAGTAAAGTATAATATTGTGAACATTGCAGTGCATCGCAACGCTGATAGATGGCGCTTTCCGCGTTATCCTATTGTTAGGACTGTTGAGGGTAGCCACACAAAAAAAAAGTTTTATAAGGAAGCGTGCGCTGCTGCTCGAGGCAGTCTCTTTCCATCTGTCATTGCGGAACGTCTGACATTTTTGTTTATTTACGTTCGGTTAGAGTTTATACTACAGCGAGGATTATTATGAAGTAGAGTTAAATTCATTATTTCGCTGTTAGTTTAATTCTTTTAAAATACTTTTGCATCAAATATCTTACATCAGAAGTGGGATAGGATCCACGTGATTCTATCCACTTTGCTCACTCTGTGTTTGTGTTTGCATTTTCGTGAAAATAAATGCAAAGAGAAAAATGTCAGATCGTTACCGTGTTAATTGTTATAGTCGTAGCAAGTTGAGTCGATATCAAAGTCGTACCAGTGTTCGCGAAACAAGGGTAGCGTGGACCAAGCCGTGTATTCTGCATGGGAATATGTGAGTAGTGAGGCTTACCCGCTGTCTGTGTATTTCACAGCAGAAAGGATTGTGGACGCGATCTATTCAATTTGTACTGCGGTAAGATCGAACCAATATTTTTATATTTCAAGTTTTGATGCCAAATAAGTCAACATCAGACTTTTCAATTAATTTAAAGATGTGTTCTTTACTAAATACTGAATTTGAATACCTCGATCAGTTTATTAGTGAGGGTCAGGTAAAGCCGAGTCGTGGCAAGATTTAACACGTTACATGCCAACATGATTTTTTCATTTTAAAGTGAACTTGTAAGGCTAGTCGGTTGCGCTGAGCGTGTTAAGCCATTACCTGAGTCAGACGTATGTCATTATGTCGTAATAGTCATCGATGCCCTTTATTAGTTCAGTTTGCTTTGTCCATGTATTGTCGAGATGCTCTGCGTTGCGTAGACTGCGGGATACCCAACTGCAGATGTGCGATTGTGACGGAATATGAGACGCTCTGTATCAGGAGATGCTTCTAGGGTATCTTCACGACTGACAAACTGCCGTTTGCCATTAATATCATGTAGAGGACGGACTGCGGGACGTTCCTATCGGCAACGGACTGCGGGACGCTTGCCCTACATGGTCTTTTGAACTAAAGTATTGAACGGACTGCGGGACGTTCAGCATCTGGCATACTGCGGGCTGCCATTAATATCATGTAGAGGACGGACTGCGGGACGCTCCTATCGGCAACGGACTGCGGGACGCTTGCCCTACATGATCTTGTGAATAAAGGCATTGAACGGACTGCGGGACGTTCAGTATCTGGCATACTGCGGGCTGCCACTGATGTCATGTAGAGGACGTACTGCAGGACGCTTGCTGTACATGGTCATGTGTCGAATGTTTTAGAACCATAAAGAGATATGATCAAATTATCGAGGTCACCATTATTGATATAGATGCGGATTTGGTCGGATCTTGTGTCCTACTGTGTAGCTGTGTTGTGCACCGCGCCTGTCTGCAATCAGCGCGCCTCAGCGGTGCATGTCTGCAATCAGCGCGCCTCAGCGGTGCATGTCTGCAATCAGCGCGCCTCAGCGGTGCATGTCTGCAATCATCGCGCCACAGCCGTGCCTGCCTACGAGCAGCGCGCCACAGCCGCGCCTGCCTACGAGCAGCGCGCCACAGCCGCGCCTGCCTACGAGCAGCGCGCCACAGCCGCGCCTGCCTACGAGCAGCGCGCCACAGCCGCGCCTGCCTACGAGCAGCGCGCCACAGCCGCGCCTGCCTACGAGCAGCGCGCCACAGCCGCGGCTGCCTACGAGCAGCGCGCCACAGCCGCGCCTGCCTACGAGCAGCGCGCCACAGCCGCGCCTGCCTACGAGCAGCGCGCCACAGCCGCGCCTGTCAACTATCAGCGCGCCACAGCCGCGCCTGTCAACTATCAGCGCGCCACAGCCGCGCCTGTCAACTATCAGCGCGCCACAGCCGCGCCTGTCAACTATCAGCGCGCCACAGCCGCGCCTGTCAACTATCAGCGCGCCACAGCCGCGCCTGTCAACTATCAGCGCGCCACAGCCGCGCCTGTCAACTATCAGCGCGCCACAGCCGCGCCTGTCAACTATCAGCGCGCCACAGCCGCGCCTGTCAACTATCAGCGCGCCACAGCCGCGCCTGTCAACTTTCAGCGCGCCACAGCCGCGCCTGTCAACTATCAGCGCGCCACAGCCGCGCCTGTCAACTATCAGCGCGCCACAGCCGCGCCTGTCAACTATCAGCGCGCCACAGCCGCGCCTGTCAACTATCAGCGCGCCACAGCCGCGCCTGAGGACGAGTAGCGCGCCAGTGCAGCACCTATCGCGAGCAGCGCGCCAATGCAGCACCTGTTGCCGAGCAGCGCGCCCGCATCGCGCCTGCCAACGAGCTGGTATCGAAAGACTCTATGCCATTGTTTCAGACGAATTCCAGTGTTGAGGATGCTGGAAGAACGAGCCCGAGGACGGTCTCATGTCAGGAGAGGCCGTGTTAGGACTGTTGAGGGTAGCCACACAAAAAAAAAGTTTTATAAGGAAGCGTGCGCTGCTGCTCGAGGCAGTCTCTTTCCATCTGTCATTGCGGAACGTCTGACATTTTTGTTTATTTACGTTCGGTTAGAGTTTATACTACAGCGAGGATTATTATGAAGTAGAGTTAAATTCATTATTTCGCTGTTAGTTTAATTCTTTTAAAATACTTTTGCATCAAATATCTTACACTATCTTATTACACTGATCTCTGCAGCTTCCGGCTTAATCTATAGCGTAACGGGTATACTTTATACAGAACAAACTCGCGTTATTACATCATAAGCTCTTACTATTATTATAAGTAATTCTATGATTACGGGAAACATGTTTGCTTGTTTGAAGGTAGGTTACTGACTTTTTTCCTCTCAAACTCAACAAAATTAGTTCCTTTTACATTTTCCTTTATTCGAAGAGAATTGTTCAAGCTTCGCACGCAATGCGAGATAAACTTAATAAATTCTTTTCGTGAGAAAAAAAACAAACGGGTGGATTTTCCGCGACCGGAATAATGCGGAGAACAAACACGTGTTGCGTGGCATATTGAATTAACAATAACATTTGTTGGCCTCGTTGTCGCTACAATGCAAATGCAAGTTTAACGAAAAAATGCGCAAACAACGGTTCAATTATTACTGAGTCTATTTTTACGCAAAAATACTTTCTTTTACTTTACTTAAAGTGAAATCAAATTCTTTAAAACAATGCACAGCGAAGCGTAGGATTGAATATATACTGTACTCATAAAATAACTACATTATTTTAGAGTTGTTTTGAATACATTCAGACAGACACATTTATATTCCGCTAAAATCGTAACTCGAAAAGCGACGGTAGCTCAGGTGTTAAGCAGTCGACTTGTAATCTGCTGGTCTTGGGTTCGAATCTCGTCATGTATCAACGTAATTTTCGATTTACATATGTACCTACTTACATTCATCCAACGTCTTACGATTAAGAAAAACATCGTCATATAACTTGCACATATCTCCGAAATAATCAAAGATATGTGTGAAGTCAATCAACCCCTCACTGGGCCTGCGTGGTTAAATATAGCCTAGTCACACCTACTTTAGGGTAGGCTCCAAGCCCCTCAGTGGGGGCATAAAGTGAATTGATGAAAATGAAAATCGTAACTCGTATCTATTACAATTACCATTACACACAATATTAAATTTAAAATATAATTGATTCTTTTTTGTTGCATTTGCTGGAATGTATAAGTTGTTCGGATATTTGACCCATTTACCTGATGTCGTAAACTGTGCAAATATTACAGGTGAAAATGAAATGCCGCCGAGCTCCGGAGAAGGAAATTGAAAGTCGACTGATTTTCATCTTAATGATGTGGTTTGCGTCTACATACGTAAAAGAATTTAAACTTCATATTGATAAAATTGTAGTGAACTATAAAATAAAAAAAAAAATATAGGAATATGCTTGTTTTTGTCTGTGCATTTGTAACTAATTCGTGGTGAGTTGTATCGTAAAGTCAACGGTAATTTTCATTAAATAGACTGCATTAAAAAAAAAATTGTCAGCTTACAATAGACAATATGTTTGCGCTTAGCTCCAGTAGTTTGTCTTGTAGGATTACTGCGGACACAGCCGCCTCGGTCACAAGCCTTTAAACTTACAACCATGCTTAAGGGTCATTGTCCGTAACATATAGACTGATTTACTTTTTAATGTAGTTGTTTAACTAGTTTCGGATAATATTGTAAACGTAGAAAAAAGATTTTTGCATATTCATGTCTTATTATCAAATTACTTTAAGCAATAATTATTATCAGATAACCAGTTTATTTACATACATACGTAATATACGGATACATACATAAAGCAGCAATACACTTTTATTTCAATAGAATCCATACGAAATTTTATCTCAGTTAATAGCGTTTATGTTTTCTTTACCGTGAATTGGATAGATATTTCCCCTTAGAAATTACTTTCTTATTTCTTCTTTGTGTTTATTTCTTAAAACGTTGTGTAACATAAATTAAAACATATGTTGTGTTGAGTTTCCAAATACACAGAAATACATTGGAATCCTTATATTTTCTTTGAGAAAATGGAGATAACAATATTATATTAATTTACAGGTATAGCTGTAGTGTGTAACCCTCTACCCCTCCCCCTCCCCCCACTTGGCACCTCCCATGGAACATTATATTCAAAGATAAACCTGTTCCAAGATTTACATTCGAATAAAATAACAACAATGCTCTGTTGACTTTATCTTTACAAATAAACTTAAGCGTTACTTTAATTTAGAGGCAGGATACTTTAATATCTTAACAAGTTAGATTCTTATTATTTGTACATTATAATATCTCAAGGTATGTAGTAAATAGGCGCATTTGTACGTACAACACGTGTTTGAATCTCGTATCAAGTATGGGAGCTCATGGACTATTTATGTAAATACAGCCTTTAAATATAACATAAGGGGACGGGTAATATGACAATGTAAAAGATAAAAAGGAACGTTTTAATAATTCCGGATGATGCAGCATTTCCATGCAATTGTGATTCGTATAAAAGAAGGGAAAGGAGAGCGAAAACAAAACCACTTGAAACAAACACATCGCGCACGTGTTTTGTTATTCTCAAGGAAATATTGCGAAGTGGTCTCTCCCTCCCCTGCCTACCCCTCTCCCCCCAACCCTACAATTCAACTACGTTTCGTTGTTACGTCGATACTACCTTTTATTTGAAATTTCTCCAGCGAAATACAATCTCACAATACTAGGTGTCGGTAAGATTACTTGAGAAAAAAAAAATTATTCAATGTGAAATATATTTGACTCAAACATAAAAAAGTTATTGAATATCGGCAATATTTCAATATAAAAGATCTTGAAAGCGTTATATTAAATGTAAGTAGGTATTCAGATAGACTCGCTACTCGCTCGAACATTCTACGAGAGCGAGTAACAAATCCATGTTATTTAATTCTTTGTCAGAAATCTTTAGAATGCTTTCGCTTGTCTGTTAAATACTACAGCGAATTTTTCTTCCTTATGTAGAGACTAGCTGTCGCCCGCGACGCCGTCAGAGCAGAATAAAAAAAAACGTAATAAGTAGCCTATGTGTTCTTTCAGACTATGTTCTACATCTGTGCCAAATTTCATCAAGATCTGTTGAGTCGTATACCTTCGTAAGATACCTTCAAACAAACATCCATCCATCCATTCATCTAATCTAAACATTCGCATTTATATTATTACAAAGATTCACCAGTTTATAAAGATGAAATTAATTGATTGTTCATAGTGTGTCATTAACGTGGTCGTAAACAATTTATCGTTCGGTTAACGAAGCCGGAATAAAACATGACCAACGCTATTCGGATTTTATATGGTTTTTGAATAAAATCAACATAATATATGCATTTCATTTTGTTGTTTTCATTGTGTGCATTAAATTATCGTAAGCTCTTTAATCATGCTATAATAACTTAATTAATTAATGTACACAGAAAGAAGAACCGCCATTTTGTATGAACTTAAAAAGGCGGATGAAGGAAATATAACTGTTTTATTTCTTAAAATATATTTGAAATGTGGTGTTAATAACTTTTAACCGTAGCTTAAGGCAGTTTACAGCGACGAAGGCGCGCTATTGATAAAGTTCCCGGCACATCGTGAACTTGTGTTTCTTAGAGTTCTGAAAGAAAATTGCCAAACCGGTAGAAAGTTCTTGCAGTCGAAAGTAAAACGCTTTAACGTTTTAAAACTTAACCGTTTGTACGAGGTCTCTTATTTATAAGTCGTCTCTTGAAAGGCTTTAAGAATTATATTTCTGTAGAATAATCTTTATCTCTGACTTAGGAATAATTTATCAACATTTTTCTGAGGTATTTTATGTGATTTCATATTCGTAATCAACCAAATTTCATGCGTAATTAGAAAGGCTTTTTAGGTTTCCTAATTAGTGTGTGATTTATAAAATTTATTCCAACTGCGGCTTTTCAGTATCTAAATGATTGTATTAAAAATCATCATCCCCGTGTGAGACCAATTGTAAACAATTGTGTGAATGTGTGAGACAAACATTTTGTTGTCTCTGTGTCCCTCTTTGAGTGAAACATAGACAACAAAATGTTTTATGACAAATGTTTGGGCAATAAAATTTTTCGATAAAGATAAGACGTCAATTTGCGATTCGTTTCAACTAATTAGTTATTCTAAATTCGGATGTGCATGGAATGGAATTACCTTAATGCATTACCAGCAGAATGCAGTAATCCTATCTTAAACCGACGACGAGACGCGAACGAGCAGTTTAAAGCGAGAATCTCACACAAAAGGGCTTAGAGAACATCTTATGCAAACTTTTCACATAATAAAATTTCAATCGCTGAGTTGAATAATAGTCTTCATCGGATCTTGCAATATTCCGAAATCAGTTCTGAAAAAATGCATTATTACTTTTTTGAGACTTACGTTGACTGAGACAAATCAATTGGTGGATATTTTTTAATTTAATTTTACCTATGCATTGTTATGTATGCGCAAGCACCATGCCTGAAATGGAACGCACGGCTGCGCCCGACCTATACGTAAATGTTACGTCAATTACGTCAATAAAGTAGTCTGCACTAAGCAAGCGTTGTTTCCGTTATTCCCCGTACTTATCATACATAACATTATTATTATAATTAAACTAAAACATTCCAAATTTAAAGATTTGAACCGTTTACCTCGTTACACGTACAGCAAATGACTCACATACCTACAATAAATTACGCTTTTATGAAACAAATAAAAGTAAATTCAACATTTGATCTTAAGTTTATTTGATCCGAAATCTATTTTATGTAACAAGAATAAATGATTTCAAATATCCCCTCTTCTATTTGGAATTATATCAAGTAAATTTGAAACGCTCAGATCCGTTTTCTCCACAATTTAATAGCGTTCCGTTAATCCTTGTTACAGGAGTATCACTTTGTATTTCTTCTAATGTAATCAATTTTATTTTATTCTAATTACAATCTGCTTCTAAAACTATAAGAACTAAGAGATACAGCCGTAAAAAAGTACCTTTTAATTTATTGGTTTAAGATTCTCAAAGATGTCTCAGCACACAATCTAAAATATAGTAAAACTTTAAGCACTAAAGTATTGCGAGAACTAACTAAGAGACGGCCATCAATCAAGTGAACTGAACAGAAGATAACATAAATTAAAAGTTGCCGTAAAAGTTCTCTACACGCTCGGAACCTAAACCAAGTTTCTGACAGCTTTTGAAATAAGACTCCATTTGGATCTAATGGACACGCAAGCTTCCGATACCAGTCAAGTTTGAACTTCCTTTAATAGGACATATTTTAAGGTCATATTTTTAAACTTACTTGCTTAACAATATTTTCTGACCTCATAGATAATTGTGACAAGATATATTATTTCTCTACCCCCACCCTCTCTTATCTTCTCACTCTCCTGACTTGTCTTGATTGGCATCACTTGATAATTCGCTTTGTCGATAACCTCTCTGTATGACAAAAACAAAATCACAAAAGTATTTGGTATCAGTAATCTGAGCGATATTGTACTTAGTTAACATAAAATATTCATGAATTTAATCTGTGACAAAGCTCTCCAGACGACACGTACGAAAATGTTAATTGAAAATAGTTCATGCAATATGTATAAGTTCATTATCACCGCATTAGCTCAGCGCAGAGATGCTCCCTTTAGTTTGAAGATTATTATACAGTGGCTCATGTTTGTCATGGAAATAATTTTAAAACACATTTCCTATTATATTAAAAGTTTTATACCATCTATATATATAAAAGAAAGTCGTGTTAGTTACACTATTTATAACTCAAGATCGGTCGAACTGATTTAGCTGAAAATTTGTGGGGAGGTAGCTTAGATCTAGGAGACGGACATAGGATAATTTTTACCCCGTTTTCTATTTTCTATTCCGCGCGGACGGAGTCACGGGTAAAAGCTAGTACTTAATAAAACAATTCTATTAAATAGAACCCGCCATTTTGAATCAGCGGCCATTTTGACATCGATTAAATTGTATTGTCATCAGAAATAATTTATATTTATATTCTAAACTACTAAAATGAGATATAATCGTATGCTATAAATATAATTTATGACATGAAATTATATTTAGTGTGTAATACGTAACATTTCCGCATCAAACAATAGATCCAATCTCAAATCTAATTGTAACATTGTGTGACGTAGCGGCGCGGCGTGCAATTTGCGGCGGCGGCACAGCGCGTCTCATTACGTGCCCACTATTCTGCTAATTTATTTGATATGTAACAATGCAAAGCAAATATGAATATTTGTTTTCAATATTCATTTATACCTGAAGCGATTGATGTAAAATGTTACGTTTCCTGATTTATATCTCTGTTATATGTTTTGACAGCATTTAGTTAAATTTCGCTTCGTAAACTTCATTATTTTTTTTTTTTTTTTATAAGAAAAGGGGGCAAACGAGCAGCGGGAACACCAAGGTGTTCATCGACGCCCATGGACATCTGCAATACCAGAGGAATCGCAGATGCGTTGCCGGCCTTTGAGAAGGTGATACGCTCGCTTTTTGAAGGACCCTAAGTCGTAGCGGTTTTGAAATACCGCCGAGGACAGACCATTCCACAACGCGGCGGTACGCGGTAAGAAGCTACACGAAAACCGCACGGTTGTGGATTGCCAGCCATCGAGGTGGTGTGGATGGAACTCGGCGGTCTGTCGGGTTGTCCGATGACGGAACTCGGCGGCAGGAATTGTTCCAAACAACTCTTCTGAGCACTCCCCGTGGTAAATACGGTAGAAAATGCAGAGGGAACTAACGTCCCTCCGCAACGCCAGAGTGTCGAGCCGATCAGTAAGAACTCGGTCGTTGACGAGTTAATTTTAATTGTTTTAAACTGTTCGATTATATTTAATTATTATGTCTCAACTTAACTGTACGCAATTATTATTATTGTTTCCTTTCCTTTCTTTTAACCTACTGTAGTTGTGAACAACGATATTGGGTACATAATTACATAGTATCTTTTATGTATATTATTATAGAGATATACCTATTATGTAGTTGTTAGTTGTTCCAAATAAAGAAAATTGTTGTACTTAGTACATTCACTTAAAATTCCTAAAAATACAGTAGGAAAAGTAATGTAATGCTTAACTGTCGTTAACAAACGTGCTTGTAAAATATCGTAGTTAAATTTGAATTTTTTAATTTCAATAAATCCAGTAAACATAAATCAGCAAAAGGAGAAATCACAAACTGTATTTTTCTCTCTATCGAATACTTTTGACAATAGCGGCCATAAATTACGAAAAAATACCGAATTCATATTTTACTTGGAGAGCCGGATAACATTTATCATTTAAACTGTTTCGCGATAGTTTACTTTTAGTATACCGGTCAGTTTAGTAATGATAGACGACTGTGTCATTGGTGCCATTCAAATTCTATTCATTCTATTAATTGAAAATTGCCGTCTTTCTAGTTTTTTTGGGGATAATAGTGTTGCTTTCTTTATACATTCACTATAAGCACGTCTAAAGCGCTATAGTATCCCTCGGGAAGCAGGAATTGTACAGTCATGCATAAAAGTTTTGAACTAAAATGTAACACACACAAAAACTTTATGAACAGATCTTCGGTTGACCGACTTTTTAAGATCAGTCACTGATTAAAATTATTTCATCTGTTTGCTGTTAGTTTAACGCTACAAAACAACGTGGTAGTTTAGTATCTTACTAATATTATAAATGCAAATGTATGGATGTACGGATGTTTCTTTGAAGGTATCTCCGGAACGGCTCAATGGATCTTGATGAAATTTGGCACAGATGTAGAGCACAGTCTGGAAGAATACATAGGCTAGTAAAGTTATTTTTTTTAATTCCGCACAGACGAAGTCGCGGTCGACAGCTAGTAATTTAAAATAAGAAAAAATATAATCGCTGTTTCGGATGACAGCAATGAGAAGGAATGTAATAGAATTTAAGGGTGTCGTAGCAAGTAAAGTTCGTTCATTAGAGTTAACGCGGTCGTTACGAAGCCTACATCGGAAGGAGCCAAATGCGATTCCACAAACTCTGCTCTAATATTATTCCAGACATTGTACGTAATAAGCTTCCTTAAATCGTTTTATTTTAAAGCCTTACTTTGTGTAATTAAGACTTAAAATTGCGGATACTACTTTGGGAATGATTGTGAAAAATGTATGCGGAAATAACCTCAAAGGTTTTTTTTAAATTGAATACGTCTATCTTTTAAATGAGTGCACAACAATCAGCGTCCGTTTATTCAGTTTATATTTTTAATATTTCAAGTGGAAAGTTCATTAGTGCCGCCTGCCAGTCCGACCGACAGCGTAACATATTGCTGTATCTACGTATGTTTGTTTATATTTCACTTTCCCCGTCCGTATTTATATTTTTCTAACACAAACTGTAATATAACATGAGCTTGTTCCATCAAGGAACATGTTCAAAGTTTCATAAATAAAAATATAAGCATTGCTTACATAGAGGAACATCGCTCCGCCACAACCTTATATTAAATTCACTCCCCTGACATGATATGGCGTTAATGTACACGCTCAATAACTCCTGTAAAAGTTAACAGAACAGTTTAGTGCAATAATACGAACATCAGAATATTGTAATTGTTGATACGTACATTCAAAAACGTTTATTTTTTTTAAAGTATAATTTAAGTCTAAAACATGTCTTAGCAATTTAAAAATCTGCTAATGTTTACATAGTAACATTTTTTCGAGTTGTACGATATTCGATCGTTACTGAGAATTGTCTTGGAAACCCAAATTTCATTATTAAAATAACCTACTGTAATTATACTTATTATAGTTAGATTTTAAAGTAAATACAGCAGTAACGTATTACTAGCGATGGGACCAGTCGTATCCTAACTAGCTCCCCTGTAGTCGTTTCGCGCAACTCTCGCGACGCTCCCGACCAGACGGCGGGAACGCAGATCTAATTTGCACTTCAACTCGCATTTCGCTATACATTCTGCATTTTAAATTACTACAAAATATCCTCGTATGTAAATAACCTCCTTTTTTATTTTGTTATTATTTAAATAACTTTTTTCCTGACATTTCATTTCCTAGGAATTGAAATGCCGGTTATTTTATGAGCAATTATTGCAATGTTACTGTGTTCTATTTAAAGCCTGTGAGCATTTACAATCTATGCTTCAAAGAGTGATTCTGCCATTGACAACGTTACTTTGATTTTTTTCTATATTATAAGTTGGCAAACGAGCGAGTTGCCACCTGAATTCGGCGAAATACCGAAGCGACCGCTGCCCTTACACATCCGAATTTCAGATACGTTGCCTAGAGGTAATCGACATAGTAGGGTGCGCACAGAAAGATAATATGGGAAATTCTTATGCATTCCCTCCATCGTCAAATCCACTTCCCCTTGTCACTCTTTCCTAATACTGAAGGGGTGGAAAGGGAGAAAGAAATAAAACTAGGCCTCTAAAATTTGTTCTCTGCGTCTTTAGATTCTGTCTATTTCGAAAGACTTTTGAAACACGATATTTTTCCGTGCGGTCTGTCCGGTGGCAGCAAGTTTGAACGGCGTTGATATATCGTTGTTAATATCACACCGCCACGAGCCAACTTCCTGCAACTTGCTCCCTCCCCCTACCCTCTACTTAACCCTCCGCCCGCTGGAAATGTTCCAAATTAAAATAAACGCCGCTCGACATAATGAGAGATTAAACCAATGCATCGCGTTTCATTTTCAATTATCGATTAATAATATTTAGATGACGTATCGAGCGTGTTCACGTTTATAAACAAAGCTGGTTTTAAGTAATTGGATTTTTGAACCTATTTGAGTTCTCGATTAATCTTAAAGCTTTGAAATTGATATAGGAATCAGGAGATAAAACTTTCCGCCGATATTAATTCCCAAAGCAACCTTGATTTATGTATATATAAAAGGTATTTAAGAGTACAGTTTATAAATGAATAAGATATTATCGGTTTAAAGAATGTGTCGATGTCAAGGGAGGTCGGGGGAAGTTAAGGGGAAGGCGTGGGAGCGCCGCATAGACTCCATAATGCTATTTTCACACGTGGGCAGCACAGTAAGGCAGAGCACTAGACATTACAGTATTGCTATAGAACGCACAAATACTTCCAAGACAGTATATTTCTGTCTCGGCGTTGTGCCTTTAAACAGTAGCAGTACTGGACTGTGTACTATCTGCCTCATAGTACTACCCTCGTGTGAAACTAGTATAACGTGTGTGTACTGATCGGGTCTTAAATTGAAAACATGTTTTCCTCGCGATATGTGGACGCGATAAGATGGCGCTTCTTCAGACAATACACCTCGGAAAATGTATTTTCTTTTAGGTTATCAATAAAATGCTTTTAAGATCGCCTCTTTGAAAATACTAATGTGCAATAATGTATTGAACAATAAAGCAAAATAAATAAGGAAATTAATCTATGTTTAACATAAAAAAATTTACCATTAAAAAATTAATGTCTTGTCCCTAAACTAGTTAAAGCCAAACGTTTTTTTCCGGTCTTTCAAAATCTATGTGTATACGTAATCCACGTTGAGTTTACACACATATAAATTTTCCTGGTTCTTCTACTTGTAGTTTCTTGCTACACACTAGTGAGTAGATTTACACGACTCAACGTCGGTAGTAGCGTTACTTCTCTCCACATAAATTGTTTGGCTGGATGTCTCTAAACATTACGTTACCTTTTTTAGAACATAGCAATTGTTTTTGAACATGAAATTTACCATTGTTATATTACCACCTTTTCAAAACTAGTTATTACGATTTATAGTTATTTATAAGACTTAGTTATTTAATAAATTTGTGTAGATATATACTAAATTTATGTAATTAATAAATAATTGTGTATTATCTAGGTTGGTATCTTGTTTATAACTACGTAATTCAATATTACGTGATTACATTATAACTAAACAAGAAGGTTTAAATATAAATATATTCTAGTCATCCATTAGTTAACTCACTTTGTAATTTACTATAGGTTTTGATATCATAATAATCTAAGTAGTTCTATATTCTGTTACGAAATAACGAACCATTTATTGAAATAATAGAAAATAAATTCGCACTGTTCCAAGAAAATAAACGTAAAAAAGCAGTGCTTTAACTCATTTAGTGTACCAATATACAGTCGCAAGATAAATACACTCTCCTGCTCAAGTGAAATGAGAGGAAATCTATTTAAGTGCACTCAGGGCTGCCGCTGCGAGTCAGGGCTGGCAAAGACGCGACACTAAATCTAATTTAGAAAAAGATGTTTTTTCTTTTAAACTAGTCAAAAGCAATGCACATACATATGTCTTCTGAGCATAAAAAAACTATATTGAAATAGATGTTTAAAAACAGAAGAACGAGAGGTTTCAGAAAAAGTTCAAGTTTTAAGTTAAAATACCTTATATAAGAGCACGTAATGCTATCAACCAATCAAACATAAACTGTATAATAGCCAAGCTGTCTCTACAATTAATAAATGTTAGTAAGTAATAAATACAATATTCATTTATGATAAAACTTTTATTTATAATTGTAATGGATACACATTTAATTTCATCACAAAAAATGTTAACTTTGATTCATAAAAAACTAGCTTACAACCGCGACTTCGTCGGCGCGGTATAAAAAAAATTAGAAGTAGCCTATGTTTTCTTCAAAACTATGTTCTACATCTGTGCCAAATTTCACCGAGATCTGTCGAACTGTCCTGAAGATACCTTCTTTAATATCCAACAGCTTGTTTCAGAAGCTTTTTGTTCCATTCACAGAAACTTGTCTTTCTGAACAACAATATTTAATAATCCCTCTAGTTGGTTACTGTATGTTTCGAGTGACGAAATACATGTATAATGCCATTTAAATCTCGTTGGAAAAACAGTGAGAGCAATATTTTACCGTAAGATCACAATACCGTTGAGTATTTGCAACAGGACACTTCAAGAATCACGATCATTATTTGTCAATTACTAAAAGCAATAAAACTCAAACGGATTTAAATTACTTACAGAATAATAAAACGTTATTGAAATTTAATACCGGAGTGATTTATCGCCGCGACAAAGTTCGCTACACTTTTGTTTCTTAACAGCTTTTTGATTTAAACATGACAGCGCTGCGATATTGAGAACCAGTTCAAATGGAATAGTTGAGTATTTAAATTAAATTAACTCTTTGATTGTTCCAATTAAATGTCATTTGTGTAGTAAATTAAATGGAATTAATAATATGACAAAGATTTATTAAAACTGTCACTATTTCAGTAAAATAATTTATCAATCGCTAAAGGAACATCATTAAACAAATCCAGTGCAAGCGTTTCAAATGTTGTTGTGACATTTACGCTTTTACTGTGTACCAAATATAGTGAAGATCCGTTGAGCCGCTCTGGAGATACCTTCAAACAAATATCCATCCATCCAAACATTCGCATTTATAATATTAGTAAGTTTGTTATATATAAAAAAAAAAATGTGACCCATCTGCAAGCACTTCCTTTCGATTAAAATAATTTTTATCAAATCGGACCACCAGGGGCGGAGATTCGCAGCAACACACATAAAAAAAAAAAATCAGTCGAATTGATAACCTCCTTCTTTTTAAAGTCGGCTAAAAATAATACATTTCTTGTATTTATTCAGCGATTTATTTTAAAAGTAAATGTTTACTAAGTCGATTAAAAGTAAAGTAGAGTAAATGTAAGTAAGACAAAGTCTTTATTTCAGGGTAACAACAAGTTAACTTTTTCCGGCACATAAATCGCAAGATTTACAGTCGGTACAGTTACAGTTTCCAGTTTGACTTCGCACAAAATTAACTTTGTGCTTTTTAAACTTAAAAAGCGAGTGAACGTTTCAGATATTTCTTGAACATTATTAACAGCTTGTTGAATCACAAAATTTTGTTATTTAAAATTTAAATAATTTTGTCATTTGTTAAATTACGGAACAAAAACAAAAGAGAAATAAGAAAATATTAATTATTTCTTGTGAAGACTTTCTTGTCGATATTTTTTTTGAAACTGTACCCTTCCGCCCAAACTGAGCAAATATAATTATTTTACGCTTTTATATCATAGATATTGTCAGTGAAATACTTTACAATATTCATAAATTTAGTGACATTTCCTTGTTTTAGAACAATAACAACAACAACAACTCAAAATTAATATACCAAGAATATTTCACTTTAATACAGTTGTTGCACAATATCGAAATATAACGTATCAATAAATAGCGCTTTTCAAATACAAAACTTAACGTTTTTATGTTGAAGCTTTTGCATTATTTTTGTAATATTTTCAATATAATGATGTGAAATGTTTCTCTTACAAGATGTACAGGGTGTCCGCCGGCAGATTTTATACTTAAAGAATGAAAATAAAATAAACCATGAGAACTATCAAAGTTATTTATTGATCATATTACAGAAGAATAACGCGGATTTTATTTTTTAAAGATAACTCCACTTAAATGACGTCCTTCTCGCTGCGCACACTCTTGCAATCTTTCCTTCATGTTGGTGAAAACTCGCTTGCAAAGTTCTGGACTGATAGCCGCAATCTCGCGTTCGATATTGGCTTGTAGGGCCTGTATTGTTGATGGCGAATCACTGTATACGCGAGATTTTAAATATCCCCACAAAAAAAAGTCGCAAGGACTGAGATCGGGAGATCTAGGGGGCCAGGGTATGTCACCAAATCGACTAATTAATTTTCCGGGAAAAAGCTCTTTCACCTTAGTCATTGTGACCCTAGCGGTGTGTGCGGTAGCCCCATCCTGCTGAAAATGAGTCCTATTATTGTAACTGACATGTTGATGCAGCTCCGGTATAAAAAAGTTGTCCAACATCGCGCAGTAACGTTCAGCGTTGACAGTTTCACCTCTACCGAAAAAATAAGGCCCAATAATCCCATTACCAGAAATGGCGCACCAAACTGTAGTCTTTGGGCAGTGAAGGGGCCTTTCATGGATCTCTTTAGGATTGTATGCGCTCCAATATCGCATATTCTGCTTATTTACGTACCCACCAATATGAAAGTGCGCCTCATCGCTAAAAAAGATGTTACATAATCGAGTAGGAGTGGAAAATCGTTCCAGAATGACTTCAGCATAATTCTTCCTTTTAATGAAATCATCTTCTTTCAACTGCTGGGTAACTTGAAGCTTGTATGGATGGAATTTTAATTGTTTACGAATAATTTTATGAACTGAAGTCTTTTTCACACCCGTTGATGCTGCAATCTTCCGAATAGACTTACGCGGGTTCTGCAAAATTTCCCTTCTTACAAGTTCTGCGTTTTCAGGACTAGTAACAGACGTTGAAGGTCCAGCTCGAGGCTTATTTTGCACTGATCCAGTTTTTCGAAACTTCTTTACCCACGCCCAAATCAATTGGTTCGATGGGCCATCGTTTAATCGTCGGATATCGAAGTGAGAACAAAACTTACGTCTAGCCACATTGACGGAATTATTGTTTGCGAAATACGCCTCGACCGCAAAGGCGCGATGCGCTACTGTCCACTGACTCATGGCTACTAAACAACCCGCAACAATGCCGCGTCGAACGATACCCCTCTCCCCGCTCCACCGCCTTCCCACTCGGCGAAACCGAAATCCAAAGTATAAACTCTGCCGGCGGACACCCTGTATTTTGATTAGTAAATGTATTTAAAAAAACGTTTATCAAAGTAATATTAAATGTAAGTAAGTAATACATGCGTATTAAATAAAAACAGAAAAGCTTACTTGTACAAATTTGTTTCTCACACAAAGCAATAAATCAGAGTTACTCGTGTCTCGGCGGATCAGTGTCGCTAGTCACAAGGTAACGGGGATACTGTTACATTGTATTGTGATATTGTGGAGTTGTGTAAGTTCTCTCATAACGTCTTACACAGGTGATATTTTTTGATATTAATTGTGGTATACATAAATAAAATATGTGCTGTTTCGTGATTGGTATACTGTCATATTTTAACATCTGTCATACCGTCCATGCTACTCTGTGATACTTACTTACTCTACGCACAATACTTGGTCACTTTTTGTTTAAAATGGTTGATTTATAAAACACACACACAGTTAACTTTGATATTACGTAGGTTCCTGGTAAAAAATCAGAATAATCGTCAGTCCAACAAAACAGAAATACAACAGCGGAGTTTATATAAAGCTGAAACTAGCGTAGAATATAAAATTGTGGAACACGTCTCGGCCGCGCTCGCTGTGTCACAAGATAAGTGTAGCGATATTTCACTCACATCGCGCTTCGTGTGACACTAACCTAACTAGTTTTCAAAAGTTTTGATTTTTTGATTTTAAAACTTGTTTTGCCATACTAACTTATACGTTTTATAAAAGTAAGAGATAAATCATTAACTAAATAAAATGCATAAGAAAAAAAAACTCAGACTCTTAAAAAATTCCATTCAAAATTAATAAATACGAACGTAATGAAACAAAAATTCAATAGAATTGTAGTAGTTTATATCTATGTATTATGTACCTGTATTTATGAAGCTTAGTTACATAAGTAAATAATAAACATCTCAGGGATCTAACATTTCTAAGACATGACAATAAAGACAAAGAAAGTATAATATTGTTAATGCAAATAGATGTCTTCCCCGCGGCCTCTTACCGTCGAGCCGTCGCCTGACTCTGTCCCTGCGCGGCAGACTTGCCAGATAATCTATTTTACAAGCACGCTACGATTTCTTGATGTATAGAGACACCGACCTATATAATATTAATACTACTTATTACCAGATAACGAGTCGCCATGATTTGACAATAATTCCAATACTTTTTAATAAACCGTGAATACATTAGCCAATATTGAAGAGTGAGTAAAATGTGTAAGTGTAAATTCATGAAACCGAGGCAAAGAAACATCCTGTATATATAAGCAATCTTGTACTGGTAGGTGAATAGAAACTATTGACAGAAGAATACAAAAGTCTTTAATTTCGCAGTCCTAAAAATAATAAGCAACAGTCGTTGTAATAAAAAACAGCCTGTATTGTAGTAAAACAGTAAACAATCGTGCATTGTTTGTGTTAACATATTCTTGCGTTTGTTTTTTGACCGATGAAAACAACACATTTGAGACTCATAAATCCCGTGTCATGTGAAACGATTTTGTGCCGACGGTTCGCGCGAGATAAAACATGCAACACGCCATCATAGATAAGTGAAAGAATTGCCCACAGAGCTTGTACATCTATCATTGCTTATGAACTATCCATTCCCGTTATTCTGAGTATATTACTTATTCTGAAAAGCTAGCAATCAAGTTAATTTGTAGATGGTAAGTACGAAAATATATATTAAAGTAGTATTATTTTATTGTCTGAATTCAATATAATATTATCGTTTTCCTGCTAATAATCAAAGAATTGAAGCAAAGGAACATACATGGCGTAGCGCGGCGGCAGAAATGATAAATGAATCAATTTATTTTGGCGTCTTCAAAAGGTCCTTTGTGTTTGTACTGCGAGCGGAGCGCGCAGACCCCGCACCCCAAGCCCCAGCCCCGCAACTCCGGCTCCGCGCCCAGGCCTCCGTGCCCCCGAGGACGGCTCCAAATTACTTTTGAAAACCCTTTGCAGATTACAATGATGAGAAAAGGAATATCATGAATGTAGAGCGCCGCCTAATCGTCCCACTTTATTTATTTACATTCAATTTATTTAAGGAGAACTTTTGCGTCTCGTAAAAATACTTATACGACAATTTCTATTTCATTTCTTTATATTTTAGATATCCGATTTATAAAGTTTGTTTTGTATAAGGTTTCCAATTATTTTTGCCCTGATATTTTATATAAAGTGTAGTCAAGCGTTACTTAACCTTTGATTCCTAAGAAGTGATATCCAGAATACATACTCTTACCAACCATTTGATATTATATTTAAAGCTTATAAAATCTTTCTAAGTCGTTGTTAGTAAAGAAGTAGACGTAAAAGTCACGCGCTATTAGTCCGCAAACGTAGGTTGGGGGGTACAGGGACGTCTCTTTTGTGAGAAGATTAATGCGGCAGTCCAGCGGGCACTGGCTTGTGATCGTGACTCTGAAACCTGCTGCCGGTGAGTCAATCTCATGTTTTACATTCAAGATCTCACTCTTTTTTCTACTGGTAACAACAAACCAACTTTTCTATCCTCATTCGAACATCACCTATCATTTCCATTATTTCAACTATGGGCCATGTTTTACTTAGTTTTTGGAACTGTACCAGGAAAATCAAATCTTTATAATAACTTCTCGTTTATGAAGCTGTTCTAAATCCATATACATCTTAATAATTATTGGTGTTTTTACACAATAATGTCAATCAGGATGTTCATTAAATATTTAGACATACATAAACCTGTCTGAGATTCTTATCATGTTGATACCCTATTGAAGTGTCTAAAGCGACATAAATCAGCTTCGTTCGACGTGTAATGTAGTGGAGAAGAGTGACGTTTACATGACGTCATAAATAATGCTAGATGTTACAGCGAGGTGTGACGTCACTCAGCTCAGCAGTTTGCGAACAGCAGCCGTAATTCTCGACAGCTCCGTAATTCTACGACGCAGCGCCTTGCCTTAACTGCTCAAGTTTTTGAACACAATTTATAAAATTACTTTCGACCTATTTAGTTTTACATCTTGTACGTACTGGGTAATAAATCTGTGGAGTTGAAATCTCATACATCTAAAGCTAACTTTATTTTTCAGGTATAATTGACATCTTTGTGTTCAAAAGTATTTCGAATGTGTATTATAAATTCATTGTATAAACAACTATTCTGCCAAGAGACATTTTTTGATCTAGATTAGAGACAGACACTGTTAATATCTAGATACGTCTGAATAGTTTGTTACAGCAGTTTCCAATAATTGTAATCTTGCTGTGTCGCTCAGTGTTGCACAAGATGTCAGATGTTGAGACAAATTGTTTCCCAATTGGCGGCCGAGAGCAATCCCGACAGAGCGCCGCTAACGCCCGCTCATGTTGAAGCCAAGTGCTCGAGCAAATTGCAACACCCATATATATTAATGAAATTAAACATATTTCGCCTTTCTTGATACTTGAGATTTTAGAGCAAAGTTATAGTAAATTCGATTATTATTTTGATAACTTTATTGAAGAAGACTCTAGAAAATCCTAGAAGACATTTACTACTGGGTAATGTCAAGCAGCAGTTAGTCCTCGTTTTCCAGATTTAATTCATCTGCTATTTGTGTGCAAGAATTACATTTATACCTGAAAAGCCATCGCCAAGCCTCGACTTCTGTTTTTCGGATACAGAAATAATGTTAATAATCTTTACTTGAGGGTGAGAAATTCCTTCACCCGGATACTCCGGGCGTAACCAAATTGTCTTTCAATCTCTGTTGCTAATAACTTTTAAAGCCGGTGAAATAACAATTTGAGGAACGGCTTCAAGTCTTAGCAAAGAGAATGTAAATTTGTATTGATTTAAGATTAACCGCTTTGTGATTAATTTGCATTGTTGGGTACATGCTGACAGACAAAATTCAACAAATAGCTATGAAATAACGTTGAACGTCTGTATGAAATAACGTAATAAATAAATGCACTGAAGTACATTGTATTATGTAAAATTAATATTAATATCTTCATAATTATGTTTTGATAAGTGAATGTTATCCATAGTGATTAGTGCTTAATTCACCTCAGCCAGTAAGCACTTGTTAAGTTTTAGTTGTAAGTGCTCTAAGCAAACGTAGAGTTCACTTAGCGCCGCCCGCTTTGATACAAGTTTGATTTAAGTTGGCGATCACAAAGCAGCTTTGTGAACTAAGTTTGTACTCTTTGCTTGAAGAGAATTTTAAATTTATTCTACTTAAATTTTTATTACTAAATAAAGAGTGTGTTTAACTGTGTGTGTGACTAAAATCTTTTAATCTATAAAGCGAAAGAAAATTGATATAGTTGTATTTAAATATGTTGGCGACCCAAGGTCATCGGCACGCTGCGCTGTGACCTCCCCCGCATCCCGCTCTGCCCCACCACACATAACATTGTGTTCACAGCAATTCGTGCGAAGTTAAGAGCCGCCAAGATATCTCAAAAAATACTGTACCAATTGACATTAAAATATTTATTTCGTACATGATTCCCGTCAATAAAAAAAAACAAATAGAAGTTAAGCAGTATTAGGAGTAGATGAGCAGAAGATTCGAATCAAATCGAGTTCTAAGTACAACTCGTTACACTAATGATCTGAAAGTGACTTGATTACTTACATTACTTAGGCTATTTACTTAATAGCGCCGATTGCCTTCCGCGCTGCAGTCGCGACCTGCCCCAGAGACACTTACAGCGGAAGTATCAATTAAACAACTTCCGTCCAACTTATTAGTGATAATGACTTAGCTTAATAACAGTTGCCTTTAAAGACTTTATGCACAAACTAAATTATCGCAATTGTTAATTCTGTTAAGGTTTATTTATTATAATTCTTTGGTATAACAATTTTCTTCGTCTATTTTTTACATAAAATAAATATGGACACTGATGTTAAAGCTTATGTATTGAAAATTCACGTATTTGTTTTATACGGTTTTATACGCACGGATTAAATAAACATGAACAGTAAATACAGTTTTAAAACGTAAACTATCCAATATATCCTCCCAAAACCACAAAATATTATACCGGGACTTATTTGTAGGTTTAAATCGTTGATCCAAATTGAATGAACGTTATATAAATGTCGAAATGCTCTAGTTTATCCGGCAATGGTGTGAATAATAGGTATTACATATTTTTTAAGCGCTACATTCATTATATTACCATAGTTCATAATTACTTAGGAATGACTAGGACATAGTTCATACTCGCCCAGTGCGGGTTAACTTCATAAATATCTTTGAATTTCTTTACAGATAAATGTAAATATGAAATTCTAAGTGATAACAGTTATGATGATATACATGATGGGGATCGAACCTGGACGTGTAGATTTTGATCCAACTAAATTAACAACTGCGCCACCGACGCTCTAAATGTTGTCTTTTTATTTAAACAATTCGTTATACGTTTCAAATGTTAAGAAGAATTGATTTTTTTTTTATAATTATACGAAAATAAATTTGAAACATTACAATAAAAATATAAAATACGTCCTGATTGTCTACAGATGTTCATAAAGGAACAAAGAAATGTAAACACAAATTAACTTGAACGAACGGCTAAAGGGAAACACGTCGGCGAGTCATTGTGTCTCGGAACGCAGAATTGATTGAAACTGAGATAATGATAAAGCCCTACTGAAAACATAATACGAGAGAGATTTCGAATAACAATAGCTGAATAATTTATATAAAACTTTGATATGTCTTTCACATTCATTGCGTAGGATCGTTTACTTATAGTTGTGCATGGGTTTTATTCTTTGTGTTTTTTATATGATAAGGTGGCAAACAAGTAAACGGCCACCTGTATTCACCGCAATAGCGAGGCGACCGTTGCCCATAGATATCCGCAAATGCAGATGCGTTGCCTACCTTTATATTAACGGAGAAGGGGACGCACAGAAAGAGGATATTTCTCCTTCCTATGCGTCCATTCTTCCGCCAAATCCACTTCCCCTTCCCATCCTTTCCTAATATGAAAAGGGTAGAAAGGGAAAGAGGACTAAAATTAGGCCTAAGGTACCACACTCATCAGACAAAACGCGGAATTGTTTCCACTTCACGCCTGTCTTATGTGTGGTCGTGGTATTTCACCGGTCGACCCGGCCAATTCGTGCACTCAACAAATATTGTTGTTGCGGGATCTACCACTGTTAAAAGTATAGTTTAACTGTTCTCTTAGTTCGCAGTGTGATGATCAATAATTTTTAACTTTTTCAATAATGTAAAACAAATAAACCCTTTTTGTTATATTACGTTACAACATATCACTTTGTATATAAGAACGTAAATACACAACAAGGCAACGTGAGCTTCATTAATCAAGACGTCACGTGCAGCAAAAAACCTCACGTCATCTCCTCATGTGCTGTTTGTTACAAGGCTTAGATCAGATAATTTTTTATATTTAAAATCTTATTAAGGAATGTCTTAACAGTTTCTTTTTTTTAATTGAATGAAATATTAAAATACTTCGAATTAATTTAATGTAGAAATATTCACATCACAAACATATCGGTTTATTCGTCTCTCATCTAATAATATTTGCTTTGGAAAGATGATCTAGATTCGGCTCTCTCAAAGCACATATCTATGTATTACTGGCTTCTGTGATCTGAGATGTTGAACGCCGGCGATATTGCTTGCACCAAAGCAGACGCATTTGACGTGCCAATATATCAAATGTTCTGTTCATACTCGTATATGTGGAACAATATCTATTCAACAATTGATATATGACAGTCATTGAATTAATAAATCATGATTATGGTAATGTGGTAAATAAATAAATAAAAAAAAAGTGGTATTTTAATTGAAAGCACAATAGAAAAAAAAAATTAAAGTGGCTTAATACCCTTTAAAACTTGGTTGTAGAATAAGAGTCGAGTGACATCTCACTAGTCAAAATTTGTTCAAATAAAATAAAATAACTTTTATTTCGGACCAGTTACATCCATATAGTGTTAGTAGAAAATAAAAATAAAACAACAGATCCTACGACTATGTTAGTAAAATAAAACAGTTCATATTTAAATTATTTTGTTACTAGGTTATTGTTCAATAAGGTCACAAAATTGACCCACATACTAACTATCATACATAAAACTTACGTACGCCCGAAAAACATTACACTCCTGAGTCGGTCAGAACTATTACAATACTCGTATGTTTTGTTATTTATATTTCTATATAGTTAAAGGGAAGCGTAGATACGTTTGTATAAATTCCCCAGTTATATTCACAATTACGTCATACGTTTAAGGCATTTTCCTTTATACAAAAGGAAAAGGCAGACCGTATTCGCTATCGAATCCTAACAATAGCATTCATAAATTATGAGGAAAATTCCCCATTCATATTTTTGAAGGGAACGGTCTGTACCATTTATCTTTTTAAATATTTCTCGATGTACATATTCCCCGAGGGTCCTTACGAGGATTTATGTATAGCTGATGCTCCCTTAGCTGTTACAAATACGTATTCCAACATAGAGGAATTGTCAACCTTGTTTTATATTGCTATATCAGAACTCACACAATCATCATACCAGATTATATAAAGTACTAGCTTTTAGCCGCGACTCCGTCCGCGCGGAATAAAAAAAAAAAAAAAAAAAAACTGGGTAAAAATTATCCTATGTCCTTTTCCTGGTTCTAAGCTACCTGCCCACCAATTTTCAGTCAAATCGATTCAGCCGTTCTTGAGTTATAAATGGTGTAACTAACACAACTTTCTTTTATATATATAGATATATACTAGATAGATTACTATTACTGTCATTGTTACAACAAATTACATTTTAATTATAATGCTAGTCACCACTTTAACTTAACATGTATGTTAATTTTAATTATAATATAGTTATAAACTAACGCATTTTAATATCGTGGTTGTGGATTAATACCATTATAGATTAGAGTACACTGGTTGAAACGAGAAATATAAAAACGTCAATTACAGTATCACGTTAACGTTATAATTCAGGTAATGAACATAAGAATCTTCTTGTTCGATACATTTCATGAAAATGGAAAATAAGTCCAACACAAAAGGGAACAATTCAAAACGTATTACGTGCACGCCCAAGTGTCAGTTACAGCAAGTCTACAAAAACAACAATTTATTTAAGGGAAAAAGATAACAGTCTCGTTTCCAACTGCAATTACCGGAGATGTATCGCTTCTGTTCTTTTTTAACACGACGCCAAAAAACTTATATCTATGTGTTTTTGCGACATCTACTTAATTTTAAATCATTTTACAGTTAACTTTAAGTTTTCTTTTTGGTTTTTTATCTTGATACATGTTTATATCTTTTATTTAATAATACAATAAACCTATCACGACCTAGTGAAATCATAATAGTTTTAGGAAAATCATACCTACTTCGTAAATGTATTTTTTTTCTTAGCTGCAACTTAACACATAGTAGGGGAAAATATTATCTGTTCTTGTGTGTGATCACCGGATATTATTTTCTTTACTGACTCCTCTTCCGAGATTTTATAATTACTACGATTCACTAGAAAACTCGTTGAGATTTCTCCTACCTGGTGCTGTTATTTAATTTCCGGTAAGTTATATGACTGCTTAGTTTTTAATTAATAGACAAGTATTGCTTTCAAAATAAAATTAGACACTTAACAATGATTAGTATACTAGAAAGATAATGAAAATAGTAACTGAAACCGATATAATCATTCGAATGAAATTTAATATAAGAGACAGAAGAAAAAACATTGTAGAATAGATAATTCTGATGTAATTGAACGACCGCCGCGACTTGAGAGAAATGAACTCATACATAATTTATGAAATATTTTCTCTCAATATTATCTTAAGAGCCGTCTGAAGTGCGCCGTGTCAAGAAAATTGCAAGTTTTAATGTTTCCTAACGAGAATACTTCACATTTGCCATGATAAAAAATAAATAAATTATAAACTAAATATTATATTATTAAATATATCGAAACGTAAATGACAAGGTAAAATTTGTCTAAGGGAACAGATTTTTATTATTATAATAAAAAACTAACTGTAAAATTCAATAGCGTTAGTTCGTAATAATGTAAAGTTTTTTTACTTGCCGGATTACGAACATATCTATTTAATTAACTTATATCAAACACAAAACAAACACGAGAAATATAAATAAACTTGAATATTTTAATACTTCAAAGTTTCTCGTGTTTCATAATTATTATTAACAGAGACAAATGTGTGCAGCCGGGATTTGTTTTCGCGAGTTTATTTCAATAAAATTTGCTCAAATTCCCCCAAAGTTAATTTTAAGTAACCTGCATTTAGAGTTACGAAATTACTTTCTTTTTACGTCAATTCATATACTTTAACGAAATATATTGAACTGGCTAATTCAAATATTTATTTTCATGTAATAACATAAAAGAAAGGACACTAGTAAAATGTTATATGTTCAGCTATAGGGCTCCGGGGTAAAGATAACGAGTCAGGAAGTTAGGGTATTAATCTTCGGGCACAAAGAGTCGCCAGAGGTCGTTTTACGTCGCGTGACCGCGATCACGTCCACAGTTTTCGATCACAAATGTTATATTCTAAGATATTAAGAACACGGTCTGCAAAAAAACTAAACAGTCCATATTAATAACACGTTTAAACCTAAGTTTAACAATATGTTTTTAAGTATTTTAATCAGTAACAATTTAAATAGTAAGATACTAGATTAAATATAATTTAACTAAAGCTAAACACCATTTAAAATTCAAATGAAAGTGTTCAAGACGCGAGGCGCCGGATATTTGCCGGCTAATTAGAATAATTTAAGAAGTAAACCTACTTTTGCTATAGTAACAAAGAGCATTGTACGTTTTCAACTCGACAAATTTTTATCTATTATCCCAGCGACAATCTCCTTCTAATAAATGGTTAATTAAATTCTACATTAATATGAATAATTATGTTACAAAGTAGTATTGTTTGTTAATTAAGAAACGGCTTAACTCACGTTTTGATCGTCCGGTGGCGGCACCGACTAGTTTCGGACCCATCGGGGGTCCATCTTCAGGTCCATCGTCAGGGTCATCTCGCCAGTGCGAGACGCGATGCGACCGCGAAGTCCTCGAATTGAACACTCGCCCTGAAGATGGACCCCCGATGGGTCCGAAACTAGTCGGTGCCGCCACCGGACGATCAAAACGTGAGTTAAGCCGTTTCTTAATTAATTAATTATGATGTCTCACGAAAGTTTAAACAATTTAATAGTATTGTTTGTACTTCTACAAGTTCTGTCTACTACGATATTGCTACGAGGTTAGTCCTAGCGCAAAATTCTAACACATTTATTTTTTTCAATACAATTATTTGAACACCATTTGTTGTGACAATAAAAATAATTTCAATATTCATTTAAGCGTCCCAGACGTTGTAGCATAAAAAATAACAGCATGTAACATATATGTACTGCGGTCAGTGGCTACGATATTTCAGACTACGCCGGTCACGTCCGCCATTACAGCTCGGCTCAGGTGCGCCGCTACAGCCCCTCTCATTACACGCACTAACACGGACTCTGGCCGATAACGATACTGTTATACCACTGTTAGTGTTCTATTAATTCACACTATTATCTCCTCTACCTACTAACAACCATATATGTATATTGACTTAGAAATATTCTATAAGACATTATGAAACATATCATAAGACCCAAATCTTAATCTAGATTTACGATGAATTTGACGAAATAGTTCCAAACATATATCAGTAGAGTAGGCGAAGCTGGGATGATGGGATTTACTCGACCGTGGCAGTTTAACCTAAGGGAGGACGTTGCACACAGTCAAGAACACACAAATTGACGCGCTTGAGAATTTACAACAACCGATTTTTTTTACTTAGTATCCTTATCGGCTTTCCTAACCTCGCGATCCTATATGGAGAATTCTATGCGTGGTGGGTACTAAATTAAGTGCAAGATTCCTCCCTTATGTTTAACTGCAACATTCAAATAAATCCGAAAATATCCGCTTCGCCTCTTCTACTACTTCTTTAAAATAAATTTTGTGTCTATACTAGTTTTGTTTTGAACTTAAACTTCGAATTGAGTAATATTGAGTAAAACGTAATAGCAGCAATTAATTCGTAATAAAATATTCAAAATCTGAGAATCGACTGTCATTTATTCAAGAGATCGTTCATCGACTTTATACGATATATTATACTCGTAATAATAATGATCCATCTTTGGTTTCTAAAATCAAAATCTTTGTATTAAACGTCGTAACTAGTTGTTTATCGTCATCCCTTTCATTTTCTTTGATAAGACAGAGATAACAATATGTTTTAAATGAGAATTTTCGTCTCAGAAACCAACGGTTAGTCAATTACACTCCACGCGGTCGTTTAAATGGATCGTGATAATTTATTTAAAAGGCTATTAGTTTCATATATACAATTATTACTGAATTAATACGACAATTATGTAAAATAACGGTTACATTTCTGAAACGTTATTCTGTTTGTTTTATATATCAATAGATTAAGATTAAATTTATCCTAAAACAAGCTGTCGCCCCCGACTCCGTCCGCGCTGAACTTAATTAGTAGCCTATGTGTTCTTCTAGGCTACGTTGTACATCTATACTAAATTTCATCCAGATCCATGCAGCCGTTCTGGAGATACCTTCTAACAAACGTCCATCCATCCATCCAAAGATTCGCATTTATTTTATAATGGTAAAGTAAGATAAATAAAGCGACTGATATTGAAAAGAATGTATTCCAAAAGTTCGCCTCTCATCGTAAATTTATTCAATGTACAAGATATTGAAATTAAAAAAAAAAACAAAAGTACGATTGCTAATAGAATTAAAATGAGTCAGCAAGTTGTGTATACTTGTTTGTTTAATAGCTCAATATAATAGCAATGAACAGCACACGAGGGCTTCGACCGCTCCACCTCTGTCTACCATACCCTGTTAATTAACTGCAAAACATGGAAATTCTCTAAATATAATTAAATGATACGACTGTTATATAGCTCAATAAATGATGGACTCAATTAGGGAAACATATTAAGAAATGTTTATGTTATTTGTAAGTAGGATAACTATTTAATAATTCAAGTAAATAAAAACAATTTGCTGCTTCGTAGAGCTGTAGTAAATAATCTGGTAAACTAGAAACTTTTGGTAAACAAAAAATTCCTGTAGGATTCGAACACGAGTCTGGCATAATCAGTAAGGTGCACTTTAAAAATAAGATTTTTTTTAGGTACACGCTAAATGTTTATACTAGACACTTTTATAATGAGAATAGTAGAATTTCAAAGAGACGTAAAGGTGTAAGTGTGGTGCAGTTTAAATCATTTTCGCATGTCATTAAACACACGCCGCATTCGTCATTAAGTGCGCGGCCATTAATTTTCCGCTGCGTCACGTCACTGAGGCGCAAATAAACTCAGCTTAAATTCACAATATTGCAACGATTCCAATATTAAATCAATTGCTGTATTATTACGTAATTTTTGATCAATTAAAATTTTCGAACAGATCTACTTTAAATTAAAAAAAAAAAACATTTATTTGATATTGTCGGAAATGAATAAACGACTAAGAATAAAAATTAAAAATGCACCCGACACGTCTCTCACCATTCTACATTCATATATATACAAACTATAATTACCTCTTTAAAAAGTTATAATTAAATATATCAACAATAAAACACTTACAAAACATATATCATATAATTTTATGTCTAGAGTTCTCGTAATCAAACTGTTCACTGAATTTAAAACGAACCATTTCTTCATCTATGCTATTTTAAGATAAAACAAGTCTGAATTATTAAAATCTTTACTCCTTTTTAATATGATTATACAGCGAGAACTTCTTGGTTCGTATACAACGTGGAGGTTGCAGAGTGCAATTCTTTGCGCCGCACTCCGAGACTGAGGCACGTACAAAAATAAAAGTGTAACTACAGCTCGAGTGCTCGCAATGAAAAAACAAACCTTCTTAGTGCACGAACCTGACGACGTGACGACATCCTCATACTGAATGAGATAAAAACATTCTACTCAGAGACTTTTATTTAATAAAGAAAATTATTAAAAATCTATCTATATATATAAAAGAAAGTTGTGTTAGTTACACTATTTATAACTCAAGATCGGTCGAACTGATTTAGCTGAAAATTGATGGGGAGGTAGCTTAGAACTAGGAGACGGACATAGGAACTTTTTTAATCTTGTGTGCATTTTTTTTATTCCGCGCGGACGGAGTCCTAGATATCCGGATAAAAGCTAGTGCTTTATAAAGTAAGCTTTTTTATTTTATTGTATCAAAGCTGTTTATTGTTTTAGTTTAAAAGTTTATAATATACAGTTTTTTTTTCTTTTTTTTACATCAGTAAAACTCAATATATATGACCTCGTATTCTTTTATGTTAATGGTCAACTAATTTTACATTCTAAAGGTTCTGTTTTTTTCTTTCTTAATTTATATACGTAAAACGATTTACCGCGTTTATTATGGTTGATCCCCAACAACAGTGTAGTTATCAAAATTAATTCCTGTCCAGTAGCGAAGTACACCTCCCCATTCCCCCTTCGCTTTTTGCTGCTTGTACTATATTCATTCCATTTAATTAAACTTATTATAAATTCAGTGCAGTGCAGCTAACACAACAAGAATAACTACGATTACTTAGAAGTAGTGCAAATTATTAATTAAACACTGTTCTCAATGTTTTGAATTTAATTATAGTTTTTCAACAAGAAAGAAAAAGATTTCCAACAATAACAATTACACAACTAACTCACGTAATTCAAAGAGGTAGGCAAAAATTACGAACTCAGATTTTACGCTCTATACTCGTAGATATAGTTCTTTCTTATTGCAGTTCGGTTTACGAAGTTAACTATACGTTCTATCTTATTTGAAACGTGTTAGAATTTAGAGGAAGGTAAAACATTTTAGTATAATCTTTAGAACTGTAAACATTATTCTGCCGTACTTTGCAAACTATTTACCTCTGGTCATTAAACGTCTGGGGGCTTGAAATATAATGATAATTACACCAATTATTATCTGTAATTATAATAATTATTAAGAATTATATATTGTTTAGATTAGTAGTGCCTTTTATCATGTAAACAATATTTACTTCGTCGTATCACTTTTACTAATTATGCGAACCATATTTACTTAATAAGTCATTGAAGCATTTAATCAAATCTATATATATATAATAAAGTCGTGTTAGTTACACTATTTATAACTCAAGAACGGCTGAATCGATTTGACTGAAAATTGGTGGGCAGGTAGCTTAGAATCAGGACACGGACATAGGATAATTTTTACCCCGTTTTCTAAATTTTACTCCGCGCGGACGGAGTCGTGGGTAAAAGCTAGTGCCATTATAAATTTCATTCTATCTGCAATATTTTCCCACAGGTTTTACCTTTAATGCTTTGAGAACTATATGTATGGAAATCTGAATAAAGTCAATAAAAACTTTGAATTTGATTTGCTAGAACTTTTATTGTTGGTTTTATCAATAGCCAATAATAAATCTGCTGTTTTTGTTTGTAGTGTTGGTCAATCAATTTCACAAGTATTGTGATAAAAAAAATTTGTAATATTAAATTTCCTGAATAAATTGTTAATTAATTTTTCCTCGCTTCAAAGTTTTAATTAAGTACATATTTGTTTACTTAAGCTAAATGACAATAATTTTCAACTGTCAAGTTTAAGTATAAGCTTTAAGCTTTAATAATCTCAATTAATTAATATTTTATTAATCATATAATTTATGTTGTAAATCATTTTTCTATTATTTAATGATCTTTTTCTTGTCACTACCTAATTAATCGAAGGTATAGAATAAAATTATATTTTATAACCATTCCACATTTTACGAGAATGTAGATGTACGAGTATATACATAGCGTAGATAATTAGCTTTCTTTGGGAACGTAGAAGGTGTTCACTTTCAAAAGCTCGACAATCTAAGTTAGCAAAGTAAACATATAAGTTCATACAAATTTACTTAAACAACTTTATAGCAAACACATTTTGTTGAGCTACTGTATGCTACTGAGACGTTCGACATTTCTCAAGAAAATTTGTTGTTGGATTAGAAAAAGTTTAATTGAAGTTTTTTCCTTAGGTAAGTTTTACCTACACATGAATAAATAAAATAAAAAACCTTTAGCTTATGTTGTATTTCTTTTATTTGATTATTTTAACACATACAGGTAATAATTTGTTGTTTCATTATATTGGAAATCTTACTTCTTATTAATATTATAAATGCGAATGTTTAGATGTATGAATGGTTTTTAGAAGGTATCTCCAGAACAGCTCAACGGAACTCGATGAAATTTTCCATACATGTAAAAGATAGATAGATGTCTGCTAAATCACATCTGAAAAACCTACATGCTAGTTAATAATTTTTTTTATAGTTTTGCGCGTAATATAATTCTTAGTAGCTTATTTTTATAAGTATTATTTCTTTAAAAAAAACTCCTTAACTAACCTATAAGGATATATAGAAGTAATCTTTCTAATTTAAACATTGAGCCGCAATCTCCACCAATTTCAGTGGATTATTTTCCTATGTCAATGTCAGTGTCCATCAAGTATCAAAATTGAATTACGTCACGTCACGCCTCGGTAGCTAAAGTATTTTGTGAGTGCCGTTAAAAGACATTGAATTATTTTTTTTAAGTAATGTAATCCTCCATTTTTATGATTTTTACTGCAGTGTCTGACTTCGTCCTTGCTCAATAGTATTGTCAATCTAAAACTAAATTTTATAACATTATGAGTACGTTTTCTAAATATATACACACTTCCAAATTTGATAAATTGTATCATATTTGATTGCTGATTAAAGAGTTCGATTCCCATAAGAAATAAAAGTGGGAGAGCCCTCAACAACAACATCTGTTGCACGAATGGATGGAACGTCCTGTGAAATACCACGACCTCACAGGAGACAGGCGACAAGTGGAAGTAATTCCCAAATTCAGAAGGAATGGAAGGGGGAAGTGGATCGGCGGAGGAAAGGACACACAGAAAGAGTCAAACACAACCGACGATTAAAGATAGGCAAAGTGTCTGCAAATGCGGATGTCTATGGGCAGCGGTCGATTCTTAAATACGGCGTAAAGAGAAAAGAGAGGATTAAGTGGAACGTTTCAATGATTATTTTCTAGTACTTATTTCTAGCAAGTAGAGTTTGAGAAATTATTTGTTGAATTGATTAAAAAATAAGCATCGTCATGTTCTAAGCATTTATCACTAAGAGTATTTACGCGGCATGACCAGCAAAAACATTTAGCTTTAGAAATGCGTAACTACTAAACGCTGAAGAAGTATGAGTTGTTTTAAATACTTTTTATTTATATATTTCTTTTTAATACCAGCTAATGGATAATTATGTAATGGATAGATTTGTAAAACAAACATCACATCCTCGAAAAATATCAACTGATCACAAATAATATTTATAATGATTTGTTAATTTAATGATAAGGTCTGACCAAGTCCAGACAATTTTGGGGCTCAACATTCCGACCGCCATGAGACAAGCTGCGGACAGAGCGGTGTGGAAGCAACTCGTCGACACATCAGTGAAGGCACTTCAAGATAAGCACGACCTTCAGTAATGAAGAGCACGAATAAGAAGAAGAATTTAATGATGTCAGGAGCGCGCCAAATGGTAGTCCGTTATGTTGTTTCATGAGTCATTGTCTCGTCAGGACGTACACGTCTCCACCAAGGGGGTATAAAGTATACAATATTACAGGGATAAAATATTTTTAATGTTAAACATTTTGTTATAGTCAGAATATGGAGCAATACGATGACCGCACAGCGAGTAGTAACAGCTGCTGCAACTCATCTGAAAGATATTGCATATACTGTTATGTTAAACTGTACTTTATTCTTCTCGCAATTTGAACATATTGTTATCACTGTTTGTCTAAAGTAAATGAAAAGGACAGAGTGTTTGACGTCAACTAACAGGTGAACAAATAATGCAAACATTTTATAAATGTATTTAAAAATAAAATTAATGTAGAATATTGTCATTTTAAAATGGCTTTTATAGTACCCTTCTTAATTTAGTACCAAAATGGTTGTATTTTTTTGTTGTTATAAAATGTCGGTTGATGAAAACGTAGATTTAATCTTTATTTATTCAGAATATTCATGACGTTTGTCATAAAAATGCAAATACTACGCTCCGACGTTCAATAAATTTCGTTGTTTACTTTTAATATGTTTCAGCAGTTGTTTCTGATTAAAAATAATTATGATAATATCAAACAATGCCGGGTTAAATACTTAGTTAGATTTTTCTCCAGTTCTTTTTTTATATAACAATACAGGAATATAATAGAATGATTTATGACATACTCGTTTGCATTTAGGTACAATTGCATAATGTATCAGAATTCAATGAAGTGCTGGCCTTCGTCCAAAAATCCTCAGATGAAAGAAAAGTTCAACATCAACGTAACTGAATATTTATTTATGATAATGCTAGAAGATTTATTGTTTAATTTTTGCTTTCTAATGTCTTATTGCTTCTGATTCTTTATATTTTTTGTCATAAAAATTTAGTTTGATAATCCCAGACTGTTTCTGTGAATTATAAATCTTATTTTAACCGACAGGAATATTACTATTTTTTATTAAAGGGTCTATATCCTTATTTTGTAGGTAAAGGTCAGTTTTAACGATTTTCATTTTGTAGGAAAGAAAAATTATTGACTATATTTAAACCATCATAGATATGACATCCTTTCCAAGTCCTTTACAAGTCAAACAAGTGTTTGTAGGGATTCAATCCCTAAAGTTGGGTAAACAGAGCGGGCGACGATAAATTGCATGTAAGCACCGCGCCAGATGGCAGAGCGGACGATTTTACAGCAGTTTTACGACACATCGGATACGTTGCGATATTAAAATATCTTTTAGACAATATTTGAAAGGGTTCAACTAAGTTTTAATTAATTTGATAGCAAAATACCTAAGAGTTTATCTATCACTGTGATATACTGTAACACGGAACTCGATGAATGTATCAATAAGAACCACTAACATACCAACCATTATAATTAGTAATAAACTATTTTCAATAGTTAAATCGATAAGGTTACATCTAATATATAAAATTCTCGTGTCACAGTTTTCGTTCCCGTACTCCTCCGAAAAGGCTTGACGGATTCTCATGAAATTTTGTGAGCATATTCAGTAGGTCTGAGAATCGGCCAACATCTATTTTTCATAACATCCCCCCCCCATTTAGTTTTTTTTTTAACTGCGCACGGACGGAGTCGCGGGCGACAGCTAGTATTTTATATAAAATAACCATGGCCCAATTTAATTTTATCAGAATTTTAGTAACCGGGTTATATCGGGTTTCTGACCCAATTCAACGTCCTTATCTTTGACAAAACAAAGATTATATGTTACAAACGAAGATTTTGGTCTCAATAACGTACAATTAATCAGTGCGATTGAATATTAATATAATATTGAATATTCAAATTAAATTAACGACAATTTACTGTTCGTGGCCAAATGAAAGCAGAAGTATAATGAAAAGTTAATGAACCGCGACAACTTTGATGTTAAATTTTCAACCAAACTTGTCGATGGATTCAAACGAAATCAACCAATCGAATGGAAGTAAGCTATTCGATTGAAACGAAATAAGGTATTCGTTTAAATCGAAACACGTTTTGATTCAATCGAAAGAAGCTATTCGACCAATTCGATACAAGTGATTGCGTCACTTTTCAAATGCACAGAGAAATCTGTAACGAGATGTTGCTGCATCTGCATTTCTTTTTTGTACCTACTTCCTTCCCGTTCGGCATAAAAGTCAGAAAGATGACATAATGTTGTCTGAAACATGTTGACTTTTAGAGCTCAGCAAAATGTTGTCTTTTCGATAACTTTTTGTCGATGTCATTTTAAAGCAATCTCAATGATAACTAAATGATGACTTTTCGAGAACATATTTTTTTGTTAATAAAACTTTAAAAAATTTTCAGATTTATTGAATTTCCTTAATAATCATTTTTAAAAAACAATTCTAGTTACTTTTTCAAAAATAAATTTGGTGTTCAATTCAAAAATAATTCGAAATTGAAATATACGAAAAATTGAATTGTTAGTACTTTTCGCGACAACAGCGGCCATTTTGTTCTATACGGACCTCTCACTCATCCATTAAAGAGTGATTGTTGACAAGCGTGAATTGCATCGTAATTCGTTCGGCATTGCTAAGTGGTTTTATTCAATTATTACAACATAAACGTAATATTTTTGACTTAACATACTGGTTGAAACTATAATTAATAGTATTTGTGATTCTTATTATTCAGTTAGTTATCAAGAATTTAATTGCCGAACAAATAAACTTGTAAGTATGAATATAGGTTATAAACACATTTTTTTTATATTTTATAACTAATTAAATTATTTAAAATTGTTGTAAGACGATGCTCGTCGCTATTTTAATTAAATGCAGTTTAAATATTTTACTTTTTAAAATATTTCTAACTTTAAACATTTGTATACAATTTTGTTCATTTAATTCATACATTCATACATAATAAAAAAAAAAACTTATCAGCATCGTCTTTGTAAAAGTGTCTGATAAAATTTAGAATGCGCTAAAATTTAATGAATATTTTCAATTTCTAATTTGATATTTTTTTAGGATTCAACACAAGATGTAAAAGTAAGAAACTAAAAGTAGAAAGAGGATAATATCATCGTCAAGTTCTTCTGATAATGAGGTTATGTAACAAATAAAGTTGTTCAATTATATATAATTATTTTGTTCCTTATTAATAAAACACTTTATTTTCAGATAGCGGAATAAATAATATACCAATGCCACCTGCCACGTACGTGAGCCAAAAGGATCAGCAACCACCACCAACATTTAAAACTCCTATATCATTACTTGAGCCGTAAAAGTATTTATAATTTTAATAATAAGATTATTTATATTGGTATGTCATATCGTTATTATTCATTGTGTTATCAAATAAACAATAATTAAACCTATTTACCATGTCGATTTTAATTTTACACTAGCCTCTTAATTTTAACATAAAAACGTTAACTTTATGATATCTAGAAAATGTTATCTTTCTGATATCTTTTTAATGATCTCTAAAAGATGGCGCTAGATGGCTCATAAGAGAGCTTTATGTTAACTTTATGTTAACTTTATGTTGATTTTTTGGTTATCATTTCTGATATCAGATCTTGAATAATGTTAACATTAAGAGAACTTTATGCTATCTTCTTGCCGAACGGGTTCTAATACAAGATTTCCTTATAACATTTTCTTGCTATGCAGTTACTTAATTATACATTGGGCTTTATTGGTATCTTTTTCTAAAAAGGCCCATTAATCTTCTTTGATTTTTTTTTTTTTTTTTTTTATAAGAGAAGGGGGCAAACGAGCAGCGGGAACACCAAGGTGTTCATCGACGCCCATGGACATCTGCAATACCAGAGGAATCGCAGATGCGTTGCCGGCCTTTGAGAAGATGATACGCTCGCTTCTTGAAGGACCCTAAGTCGTAGCGGTTTGGAAATACCGCCGAGGACAGACCATTCCACAACGCGGCGGTACGCGGTAGAAAGCAAATGATTAATGATTCTGAGATTCTAGAGTCTGTATAACACAAAGAGATACTATTAGGTACGTGTCACAGAGGGAGCGTTGCGATGTCGCCGCGTTCATTTTATGCACCATTGAAACTTCGACGAACTCCAATAACGCTTTAAATATTGAGACCGCTTTTCTGTGGAGAGCCTTGACTTGGATTAATGTTGCCAAGTTTTAGTAACTCTATGTAGCTAATCAATTATTTAAGCTTGATTCAATTTTGTACTTACATATCTTGATGCAAAGACGTTGAATTTACCTATCATTTGTTCATGAAGTATATCAACATATTTAGTTAGAGACAAGTCTTTGAGAGAAATCGTGAAAAACATAAAAGCATCCAAACATATCATATTTAACTCGAGTAGTATTAAGTTCAAAGTTTAACCATTAAAAAATAACTCTTAAATATTTATGTTTAGTTTTTTATATGATTGGGAAATAAGTTGGATTTAGTAAAGCGATCGAGATATCTTTAGACAAAGGAAACTCGTTGACGCGAAATTGCTTATCGAATTCTGAAATCTCCGGCTCTTGAGGAGAACGGAGTGAGGAGAGGAAGCCAAATTGTTTCACCTTCCCTGAATGCCGATAAAGATTGTTTTGGCGCTTCGTAACATACTCGTACATAACCTGTCCTCTATTTCTATAAAAAATCAGTTATTACACATTTTTTGGCTTATAATAAGATTTAAACAGAAAAATGACTGATCGTTTTTCACTTTATGTCATATTTATTAATAAAAGTAAATATATTTTTGAAATTCTCTTTACTTAGATAAAATGATATATAATTAAGTTAAAACATTCTGTCTAGCTTTATTCTCCAATAAAGGAAATTCCTCTATTGCTATCCAGGAATTTTGGTAATTTAATTATTGTAAGTGGCTGTATGAGGTAAGTAACATTGTAGACATCGAAGTTGAGGCAGGGGCGTATTTGAAATATGAAGGCAAAGTTCACTGAAACGCGTATTTAATTAAGATAGATTAGAAAATTAACATCAGCAAGCGCGCATATTGGTTTATGAGATAAACCTCTACAATTGAATTATTATTTAAGTTCGAGACGGTCTAATTACGAACATAGTTATGGTTAGGTATACATAATTGTAATGTATCAAATGGGAAAATCGGTGTTAATCATATTTAACTTATCCGACTTCCACATGGCTCAAAAATATCGGCGTTAAATGCTGATCACAAAAAGCCCAAAGTAGACTAGCTTGGAGAAATTTACTTAAACAGGCCCAGACCCGACCGCAGCTGTAGCGCCTCAGATGATGATGTTGACTAGCACATGCATACCATGTGTGATTTCTGAATACTACGAGTACGATCTGTAGACTCCTTACGTAACTCCGACCTCCAAAAAGCTCATAGATACATTTGTAAACCGTTACTGCGTTCATTTTCTTATCTCGCAAGCCGAAATGAAATATTAAATATAGTGGGTACATAGCGCAGTTTACAACGGGAATATAACCTTCATACATTTCTACTAAGCACCCATAAAAACGGTTTACGAGGCCGCTTCAGACGCCGCGCGGGATCGCAATATCCCCGAGATATTTACTGAAGCCGCAGCCGACTCAAACCCAACAACATATTGCTTTAGTGCGTTACAAACCCATTGACTTTTTTTTTTACGAAAATATTAATAAGGCATAGTTAGTATATTTTTACATTCGAAAAGTTGTAATTCAAAATATAAAAACTATTTAAATATGAAATTTTAACGGTACATTATCGATAAGTACACTGCCATATTGGTTCTTTCTACACAACTTCAACGGATGCAACGTAGCCGCTCAATGTCTACGGCGTAGCATAAGCTTTATATACACACATTGCATACACACCCTTAATTAGTATTAAAATTGAGATCTTAAGATATTTATACTACATTAAATATGTTGGCGTACATAATTATGTGTTGTTATATACTAAATATATATCCAATAATATACATCAGAACATATCACGTAAACGACCAGGAAACTGATACGTTGCGTTAAATATATAGAAAATAATATTACATATATTGTTATAATCACAAACGCGGAGATAAATCTGTCCGTACGTAATTGACGTCCACCTTGCCAGATCACGTTGATACGAAGGCTTTGTGTCTCACATCTGATTAATATGTTTTTCTATATTAAGCTTCAATTTATTCCAAAAAAAAAAAAACAAAGAAATAACATCTGAAAAATATGTAAATGTACCTTTTTCTAAAAAGATTTCTAATCTGTTACTTTAATAATGTTAATAAAATGTACTATTATATGTTGACTTATGTATTTAGAATATATGTAATCTCTTTAATAAGAGGTCTTTTGTCCGAATGTAGCCTAGAGAAAAAATTGTGTGCGAAATTGTGCTGGTTTTCTTGTTAATAAACTAACGAAAGTTGTAGATAAAAATGCGGACTATATGTTAGAATCTGTTAATATAAAAAAACAGGCGAAGTGTATAATAACTATTTGATCTGATGTATTTCTTGTTTCTTGGTCGAGTTTAGAAATAGGTAACATTATGTATCAAAATATCTTATTATTCAACATCTTAGGTAAATTTAAATTATAAATATGTACCAAAATTCCTCCGATAAATAACCTTAAAATTATTTTTCAACATTATAAGATAACATTAATTACATCGTTTTCAATTAGCAACGTTGTTGAGACGAGTACTCTTCTTCACTCCTAACTAAATTGTACATAATTTATGAAATATTTTCAATTTCCAACATTTACCAGAAGAGGTTTGTTAGGAATTAATTTTATGAATATTTAATGTTAACTTATTAAGATAAATTGAGTTCAAATTCCTAAAATGATATTGGATTACGTTACCAACATCTCTCAGGTGTAAAATTACAATATTTGTTTAATATATAAAGTATTAGAAATCAAAATTAGCAATTTGCAAGTTTGCTAAATTTTTATCTTTAACTTAAGATGTGTGGAGACTATACATTGTTCCAAACAAACATCTAAGGACCTAGCAGGAACAAGCAGGAAAGTCATCGACAAAATTTTTGCAGTTCAAAATTCAATGTTCATTTTGTTGTTACAATGTTTTTAATTTTAGATTTGGAACTGCGTGTGTTTCCGTCCTTAGCAATCGTCCAACAATGGTAATGCTACGAGGTGCGTTTCCGGAATTCAGCGAAGTAAAATCCTTATCGCTTGCCAACAAAAGGATCTCTCCGTTTGAACTCGCCGGTGCGGCGTCTTTGTCACAGTACTAAAGGCCATGCCATTTATATTTGAGATAAAATCTTGTTCAACATCAAACATATTCTCTTTTGAGAATCAAATATTTTATATTCTCTTAAAGTTAAGAACAGAGTTAGATAGGTTTTTATTGTACGGACAGTTTAATTAAAAACTTAATTCAATCAAAGTTGAAATATGTGGCAATTAAAATATACCTCTGAAATGATATTTCTATAGCAAGTTTGTTAGCCAACAAACTAGTTGAAAAACATCCATCATTTGCAATTTAATTTAAAATACAAGAGAGATTTATTCAAATGAACGAGATAATTTCTAAAGTAAATGCATTTATACAAGCCCGATGATATTAACAAGTGCAGCAAATTAACATGAGCGGGATAAAACTGCTATGCGCCTCGACCGCCCGCCGCCGCCACCGCCCGCCGCGGCGCGCTCACTCTAATTTATTTCTGCACCATTAAGCCATTAAGCGCCAATTATACACTGCGGTACATTTATAAGTGATTTATTTACATGTCTCAATAATATTATTTTAAACCTGCTAGTTAGTGATTTACATTCATCATCAGCTCATTATACGTCCCCACTGAGAGGATCCGAGTCTACCTTGAGATAGGGGTGACTAGGTCTTACATAACCTTAATATATTTCATTTCGCTTAATTTTAACGAAATATCCGTGTCTGTTACAACATTTTTTCTAGTTGAACTACACAGAAATTTGTGTTAGTTTTCACTCTAAAAAAATCATGATATAAGTAAATGACACCTTTTTCATAAAATATTGTGGATAATTTTCATTTAACATTAAATTTGACGGCTTTCATAAACGGCTTATTTGCCACCATAAAATACGTTCGACAAGTTTTTAGCTAATCTTTTTCCCATCTACATCGAAGTAAATTTTCCCAGAGTACAGTTATGCTTAGGATTATCTCGGATTACCATCATTCAGTTTAAAAACTTAAAAGCTTAGGTAACTTATATACCTCTATATACTATACTTTAGTTCAACGAGCAAAAGTTTTTAAATGAAAACTAACACAAAAGAGCTTGCGAAATTAAACAGTTTATTAAATGATCGTTTCCTGAGCGCATACCTGACGGAGTGCGAAGTACGGAGCGAGGGTCTAGTGGGGAGGTAATAGTCGCTTTACATTTTCTCTGGCATTTCTTGGAAATTTGATAATCCACTTAACAACATATTTTATATGCAGTATTTATTTTCGAAGATATTTCTATGACTTTTCAGAAATACAAAAAGTCTGTTAATATGAACATAAAACATAACCTGATATGTTTGTTTTTTTTTAAACTTATTGAAACTGAACCGTAGACACAGATATTTGTATTTTAGTGACATAAACTAGGATAAATTACGTTTAGTTTTCAATATTAATATCAGCGTATACATGCGTTAGAACAAAACAAATTAATCCCAAACTGAATTTACGTGCAACGAAATATAAGCTTGATTCGAATTCCATTGGAGAGCGGCCAAGCGCCGCCAAATATGAATAACTCAAATATAATTGAATATTTATTTATGAGAATACGATGTGATTTATTTATTCATATTTATTTAACACAAAGTTACGCGTATTTTATCTATTTTCAGTAAATACTATATAAATATTATAAAAGAATACAATTTGCAAATACAATGGAAAATTTACAGAGACTAATAAACCTTTTATGGCCATTTGGGAGAATTTATTGCAAGCAAAGTGAATATAAAATAGATTGGCCAATATTTTTATATACACAGATATATACAATATTTTACTGTATATTTCGCAAATGAATTATAAAATAATTTAAACAATAATAAGATTATTTTTAGTATTTCTGACAGCAATTTTATTAAGTTTGTTAATTTTAATTTGTATTTATTTAATAATTTTGTCAATTTTCACTTTTAATTTAATTTAATTTGTAATCTTAACTTTACTAACATAGTTATAAGTATTATTTTACTAACAATGTATGGACTTATAATGGTCTGAATTAAATGATTTTTATTTTATTTTTTTATTTTTATTTAATTTTTATTTGATACTCATATTGAGGTGATTGTACCAATCTGTCAACGGGTAGTAAGTCTAACTTGAGTTACAATGTTGTTAAACAGGTGGTATGACAGAAAAATTTAACGTCGCAGTAACAAAACTCAGAACTGCACAGTTTTTCAGTACACATGTTCAAATTAATTGCTCAATTTTACTGTACAGTTTTACCTATATACGTCGTTGTGCCTTTAGACGTTAGTTGCATATGATCAGTTCAACTGTGCAGTTAGGACTGAACGTGTGCAGCGGAATTTGATAACTTTAAATACAGATGAGATTGCTTGTTAATGTTTAATTTATTTTAATAAACTAATTATTATAATAGAATAGCAGTCGTAGTGTTGTATGTATCGCATCTGGCGCTTTGAGCTCGTAAAAGCTTTATATTCCCGCTTGCAATAAATTCGACTTAGGTGAAATCGCGGAAAACGGCGCGACATTGTTTCTCAAATCCTTTCTTATCCAAATCACATTTATTTTAACATAAGCATGTTCCAGAAGTTTACATTTTTTTCTTTAAATTAAATGGTAAAATGAAAGTGTAACATTGATATTTTTATGTTACAATACATTTGCAAATTTGCTGTAAATATTTTTAGCAAATTAAACCTAGATTTTGATTGCAATTTTTATTTAAATTTCTCTTATCTTTAAAGATACTATATATTTATCTCCTTATTAAAGATATTATGAGCTGGTAAGTGTTCATACAAAGTTTTCTAATACCTATAAAATCGGTTTCCAAAATATCCTAATAATGGACCAATTGTACAAATTAATATAAAACGGAACAACGCGGGATAAAGTTTCGGGTTTAGTGGATATCCCCTAAAATCTATTAACACATAAACTTCAATAGCCGTTGGGTTTCCAGTGAGCGGCCTTATTGAAACGAATGCGGGCCGCGAGCCGCTGATAAAATGTAATTATAACTCCGATTGGTTATTTACTCTGTTTAAAATAAATATTTAATATTAAACCAAACTTTAAATGATATCCAAAAAGGTCTCAATGTAAAATGGTTTATATTGAATAATAGTAACTTAATTGCAATAGTTTTAGTATAAGTCGTATAAATAACAACCTACTAAACCTACTACTAATTCATCACAAAATGGCATAATGCAACAGTGAGATAACACTTTGCCTTTTTGTACGGGATCATAAAAGAAAATCTTGTCATGGGATATTGTTTGGTAAACCGCTTCTAATCACAAGTTACGTGTATCGGATTTTGCGTACAGCCACAGCCACAACAATCTATGTCAATGTTGTTATTGTGAGTTACCACTCTCTATATCAAAAGAGAGGCAACGATATATTTTAATACATGATACGCTGTAACGACTCTATGTGACAAGGGAAAATATATTAAGTTGGCGATTAAAAGTATTTTTACTGCTTTATTGATTTTTTTATAGACTTATAAACTAAATTGCCCGCGACATCATCCGCGCGGAATTAAAAAAAAATTTAGTAATAAATTTAGCCTTTGTCACCCGGAGATAGTGTAGCTTCCCACTAGCGAAAGATTGTTTCAAATCAGTTCAGTTGTTTCAATGTCTATTCAATGCAAACAATAAAATCTCTACTCTTTATATTACTAAAGATTTATTTATAAATCAAGCTTTATATAAATTATGAAAATTAATGTAATTAATTTTATTCGTGTAAATTTCTCGTTTGCTTTTATTTAGTTTGATTTCTCTACATCTATGGCACGTTTTAATATTTTTCCTATTTGGTTAAAAGCGCCAATACATTCTATCGTTTAATGAAAGAGTGTAAGCTGACTGTTCACTTCCCGGTACAGAATAGGCTTAGCGACGTACAACGGATATTCAATTACATCGTATCTATGCGCGGCGACTTCAAAGGCTTTACTACAGACAATTAATGATTCTCTGAAACTAACCTACGCTTAACTAATAACAGGGGACCTAGTACGGAAATTTACGATAAATATTCGTAACGTCAACTAAAATATTTGTCAAAATTTGTATGAAATTTGTCGAAGTACTTTACGCCTGATAAGGCTTGTACACTGTAAAAATAAATTTATTTCAAATGTTGTCGATGCTACGAATACTGTACTCGTATTTATAAGTTCGGGGCTTAGTATTCAGAGTTGTTTTTAGTTATTTTTATAAGAGAAGAGGGCAAAATAGCGGCTGGAACAACGCCCATGGACATCCACAACACCAGAGGTACTGCAGATGCGCTGCCGGTCTTTAAGGAAATGATATGGTTATTGTGACTATTATAATAATTTGTTATATTAATTAATTACTTTAATACGATACCCTTAAAGGCCGGGAACACATCTGCGGTTCCTCTGGTGTTGCGGACGTCCATTGGCATCGGATCAATAAATCTTAGACTATACGCTCCTCGTTTGCGCCCTTATCCTAAAAAAAAAACTATCGTTTACTTGAGATTCCTATTGTTGTTATTTGTACATTTATACAGTGATAGGGCTTTCAGAATGTTATGCCTAAACGTACCACTGTTTAGTACAAATGATTTGTAAAGTTTGTATAAATAATACGAGTAATTGCAGATGACATTTAAACTTAAAATGCTAATTTATTTCCATTAATATCCTTTGAGATTTAAGATATGAAAGGGAATGAATTATTAGGAAATAGAGATTAATTAGCGACCCTTATCATGGGCCTTTGAATTTATTACCATAAAACTTGTTGCCTTATGCCGTATGATTTCATTATAAAATATTGTTCATATTCTACCAGAATATTTAGTTGTTATTAATTATTTTACCATTAACATACATCATACTAATATTATAAATGCGAATATTTAGATGGATGTTTGTTTGAAGGTATCTCCGGAACGGCTCAACGGATTTTGATGAAATTTGGCGCATATGTAAAACAAAGTCTGGAAAACACATAAGCTACTTATTCCTTTTTTTATTCCGCGCGGACAGAGTCGCGGGCTACAGCTAGTTTTTAATATCAAATGAATATTACCAATTTGATTTTATATGTCTCCAGTTGACTGTATGACGACCAATTCTAAAGACAAGGATTATGAAGTTTCATTACATTCGTAATAATCGTAAACCGTAGGTTAACCAGCAGTAAACCGTGGTTTTTAAATGAAATATAGTCTGGTTAATAATAAATTTATATCTAGTTTTAGATAATAATTCGGAAAGAAGATACCATGTGTTTTTACTCTAAAAGCGAAAGTTGACATGTAATTACCCTAACATTATAAAAGCAGTCTCTGAGGTCTAGAAATAACCCCGTAGGTATTCATAACAGCTTGTTAACGCTTGCTAGTTCTAACACTATTAACCTCACATATTAAATTAAGAGCTTTCTTCATAAGTTAATGAGAAATGGAATAAACTACTATATTATATGTCTTGGCCATCATCATCATCTCCCTGGCCTTTTCCCACTCACGTGGGGTCGGCACACAAGGTTTTATGAACCTTTAAGTTTTGGCTTAAGTTTTTGGGGCCGGCCGCCTGCCTGTCGCCAACCCTACTTGGTAGGATGAGGATCTTGTTATATGTATTGGCCAACTAACTAAAAACTTCCCGCGGCTTCGAACGAGGGCTGGTTTAAATTGATTCTGATTTTACGACCCTTGTCAAATGCCACAGCTAAATTCTAGTAAAGGCCTATTGTAAATCCAGCTGTATTCAAAACAGCTAAAAGTTTGTTGTTATTTTCGTGCTTTTGAATATCAGTTTTATCGAATTCACCTTGTTTTTTTAATAATAATGAATCAAAGGTTCTTTGACGATAAAGCGATCACAAAAATATATTTTTGTCTTGCCTTTTTTGCTACAACTTTAGCTGTTTTTTTAATTACTTGGTAACAGTTTTACTTGTAATACAGCAGTAAAATCTTACCTAATATTATAAATACGAATGATTAGATGGATGCATGAATTTTTCTTACAAAGTATCTCCAGAATTGCTCCATTGATCTTGATGAAATTTGGTATAAATGTAGAACACAGTTTGGATAAACACATAGGCTACTAATTAAGTTTTTATAATTCCGCGCGGGCACAGTTGCGGGTGACAGCTTGTTATTTATATATATGTACGTATACCTTCAATTTAGTACCAGTAGGTACATAAAACAAGCGATGCGACACATTCTGTTTGTTCTGATGATAAATATGGCGCTCGCTCGCGTTACGTTATGAATACCAAGTTATTTATTATTGAACAAAGTTAATTTTAACGAATATTCGTTTGTTTGTTTACTAATTAATATACATACGATTCCATGTAAAATAAATGTATTTATTTTCGTTCAACAAACATATTATAACATTAATTAATTATTGAAAACTAACAACTAGTAAGTAACCACAATATTTTAAAGTTAGTCTATTCACAACGTTTTCTTACTCATTTTTATTTTTGGTGTATTTTTAGAAGTAATTTGAATTATTAACCTATAATTATTTAATTTTAAGAAATTCCTCTCAAGTAGGGTTGGCGATAGGAAAGCGTCCGACCGTAAAAACTTAAGCCAAAACTTTAAGGTTTAAAAATCCTTGTGTTCCGACCCTACGTGAGTGGAAAAAGGCCAGGGAGATGATGATGAAAAATATAAGTTAATAGTTATGTTAATTAAGTATTTATAAATTAATCTGGCTACCTTATCAATAGATTATTAAGTAAGGGTAGAATTGCTACTAAAAATTAATAGAAATATTTTTTTTATTACAAGGTGGCAAACGAACAGGCGGCCATATGAATTCGTCAGAATGGCGAAGCGACCGCTATCTATAGTCATTCGTAATTGCAGATGCGTTGCCTACCCTCAATCGACGAAGGAGGAGACGCACAAAAAGAGAATAGTTAACCTTCCTTTGCATCTCCTCCTCCATCAAGTCCACCTTACCTCCCCTTCCCATCCTTTCCTTGTAAGAAAAGGGTAGGAAGGGAAAGAGGACTAAAATTAGGACTCCGGCACCGCACTCATCAGTCGAAACATGGAATTACTTCCACTTGACGCCTGTCTTCTGTATGGTCGTGGTATTTCGCCGGGCGAGCCGGCCAATTCGTCCTATAGATGTTGTTGTTGCTGGCTTCTACCACTGTTAATTGGTATTAACGGATGTTTAAATGTGCATTTTAATAGATCGTCATAAAACTGAGGTTCAGAAAGTCAGGATATTGGTCTTTTCATCACAGAAAGCGATTCTTAGCATTACTAAAAGTGATCTATACCATACATTTTGAAGATCTGTAGATGAAATTAACGATTAATGTAGTCATTTCAAATACTGATATAATTAAAAACTAAATATTCTCATACATTTTATTAAAAATGAAAACAATATTTTCGCTATACTGTCACAGTGGTAGAACAAACAGTAGACACAACACAACACAACACAACAGAACACAGCTGAGGGCGTGTGTTAAATTTACGACTCTCACGAGCCTGTTTCCATTGTTCCACACACAAAAGATTCCAGATTGGTTTTTACTCCTCTATGTGTTGTGAATACGGAATATTATTTATTTACCAGTATTTTTGACACGCTTTCTTATATATATTCTTAGATGAAAAAAAATGAAAATGAAAAAATATTTATTGACATCCAAAAAATACAGTGAATTATCCAGGATCCTCGCACTAGGCGCAGCCTGTATCGCGAGGACCCAGCTCAGTGATTTAACAAGAAACATCGTTAGATGGCAACACATGGGCATTAAACAATATTAGAATAGTTAACAATATTAGATATTTTCATTGTTATCAAAACGACCTAATTATGTTCTATATCAAAGCAGTATCGTACTTCATTGTTTTCTAACATATATTATGATGTATAAAATGTACATCAAATGTTCATTCTGGAGTTTTTGTGTAAGACAATTTATCAAAGTAGTTGAATAAAACAAAAGCCGTTAAATTAAGTTGATGAAAGATGCATTAGTTTTATATGTTTACTCTCAGGTGGTTATAGCGCTACTGAATTATGTAAATTGAAGCTATATATACGAATACATAAAACATCCTAAAATATATATACTAAGGTTAGTAAGTTTATGATTGGTGGAAATATATAGACGTCTGATTTCCATTGCAAAAGTCTGCCAACTACCAAATTTGGTTGTATTAGCAAGTAAATGTGGCCACCGTTTCTCCTGCGGTAGTATCATTTGAATTTTAAAATAGGCTTAGCTATTATTATAATCATCTTCATAGATTATTTACTTTAACTTGTCCTTTGTCAAGTAATGTTTTTATATCATGAACAACTTGATTACTTTTTTAACTCTTTGAACTTCTCGAGTTTCGCTAGTTACGTCTAGAGTTTTTAATAATGCAGAGACAGGTTAGTTTGATAGTGCACAGAGTACAGGCACATAGTAATCTCAATTACTTGTTCTATGTTAAATCTCATCGTACTAGTTTCCATTGCTTAGGGCGCTGTGATCTTATGTACTCATTTAAATCCGAAATGTTCAGTGAAAATGTTACAATGAAATTTATGCCGCACTGTTCGTTACAAGCGTTTGTCTCCGAATAGATTAACTGCTGTGTACTTTCTGATTAATTACTCTTGGCTTTAAACTTTTGCTCTTTGAAATACTTCGTGTAAAGATAACGTTATACATGTATCTATTTTGTTAAATTATGCGTAAATTGAAATATAATTTTACGCTTACATTTAAGATAAACATAAGATGTATTATTTGAAATTGAATTTAGTATTTTGATCATTGTTTTTTAATTTAAATACCAATAATACCCAACTGGTATAATATTATCAGAGTGATAAGGAAATAACAAAGTTTACAATTTCAAGTTGACGTATGCTATAATTAAAAAACATATTTAATTTTTCACGTAGTACGTGTACAGCATTTTGTACGTCGTCAGTGACGGATATTTTTTTATAATTAAAGTGTACGCAGACTTGCAGTAATTATTGCCGGTCGGTGTTCCGCATAAGTTTAAATAAAATAGTAAAGTGCGCTCAGACACGTGCCTTGAATGGAACACTAACGAGTTAAAAAAAAACATTCGCCTCTCGCCTCTACATTCAATGCTTTGCATAATTATTTACAAGACTGTAAAGTGTTGAATATAATTAAAACTCAAAAAAATAAATAATAATTACTACATAATTTCAATATACTATGGAACGTGCATAAGCGAGAAACCTCTACAAGCAAGAGTCATTGTCTGGTGCCAACGGACAACCTCCATGAGCGAGAACCTCGGGTTAGAGGGAAACCTTTACAAACGAGAAAAAAATCATCTTAGTTTTGAACTTCTTCAACTAAACTGCCGTAGTTAATTGCTCGTGAACTTCATAGTCACTGAGTTCAAATGTAGACAGAGCGACATAGAGAAGGCACGTAACCTACAAAATGGACGGATGATCTGGTCAGGGTTGTGGTAGAATCTAGACCACCATTTGACTCACGACGTAAATACAGTAAAGAGACTCTGTACTCGGGGGATTAAAAAAAAATTAATAGCTATGTGTTCTTCCAAAATATGTTCTACATCTGTGCCAAATATTATCAAGATCCGTTGAGCCGTTACGAAGATATCTTCGAACAAACATCCATCGATCTAAACTTTCGTATTTATAATATTAGTAAGATATAGTGCTTGAAAATGTAGGACGCGTCTAAAATATAGTTAAATGAAATATATGCAAATAAATGCAAAGTGTAAATTCAACGAATACGACACTTGCAGTGTTCGTGGAGTTTAGAGGAGTTGAACTTAGTTTAATAGTGCGCATCACTTCTGCGAAACTAACCCGCGCAGGGGAACGTGCTGTGCAATGTTACCTTTAAGTAATTAAGAGATAATTGTTTAGTAGTTAAATGTACTCTAACACTTCGTACTTCTATTTAAAGACACTTGTATATATTTAAGATACAAATAATGGATCTTTCTGTGCGTCTCCTCCTCTGTCGATAAAAGGTAGGCAACGTATCTACATTTGCGGATGTCTATGGGCAACGGTCGCTTTGCTATTTCGATGAATTTAGTTGACCGGTCGCTCGTTTTCCAATTAAGAACAATCGAATGTCATAGTTTAATAGAAAACTTTATACAATATTTTAACAAATATAATATATTTTTAAATTACATATATATCTCTATGTATATAACTGTATGTATAACATAGTCTATTCTTTGTAAAGCAAAGTAAAATTAATATAAATTTTATTTGTTATTCAAGTAGACTTTATGTTAGTAAACAAATAAACATTCCAGTACAAATATGCTGGAGCTTTATTTAAGGTCTTGGGTCTCTGAAAGTTTATTGCCAAATACATTTCTCGGGACAAAAACATGTGTACATTATATGTATCATGATTATATCAAACGATTTATGTATATAAGCTAGCTCAAATTATTATATATCTCTACTTAGGAAAGTATAATTTGTATCTATAAAGTTAAAAGACAAATTTTGTTAATTCATAACTTTTAGGAGTAATTCTAGTTTATGCATAAGTTATCAAAAACATAACTAGTTATCTTCTAAAATAGGAGCTGAGTCGTTACTGAAATTTAATGTAGAAATGAGTACAAAACTTGTAAAGATGTAACTGTTAGCAGGAGAAGACTAGCATTCTAATTTAATAAACATTGCCTTGGTCTTTCAAAGTTTCGGGTTTAGTTTCTTGTAAGTTTATATGAACAAATTCAACTTGTTACGTAGACTTAGGTTACCTTTAGTTATAAAGCAGGTTCGGGATTTCTCGGCACAAACTCTTTAATAATCCTTTTTAAAAGCCGTAAGTAATTCAAAAGTTATGCGTAATAATACTAAAATTTCGTATTATTAACTCGTATTTAAAACAGTGAGAGAATATTTAGAACAGTTCTCTGTTTTTAGTTTCATTCCGTTAGCAGTTACCATTTTGAATACGGTGTGCGAGAGTTGACAAAGTTTATTACAAAAAGCCTTGAATACAAAATAATTAAAAGGATGTTAAACGTGAAAGCTTCCACAAAGCATAAAATGCTGCCCTCTAATTATTGTCATAAAACTTTAGGCAACGAAATTGCTCAAGACAAGGATTGTTCAGGGAAATTTAAACAGAAAACTCCTCATTATTTTCCAACCTCACCTTTATGAAAACTTCTCATTATTCTCCAACCTCACCTTTATGTAACATTAGTTTAGTAAATACATAATCTGTGATGTTTGCTCTCTTTATATCGGTCTCCTTTTCTAACTAATATAATAATTGAGAAAGTTTAGATGGATGGATGGATATTTGCTAGAAAGTATCTCCAGAACGGTTGCTTGTAGGGTAAAAGCCGGATAGTTGCCTCGGACGGATACATGCCTCAGTTTCAAATGCTCTATGTTAGACGTATTGACTGTGTTTCTTTTTGATCATAATTAAAAGCGTCCCCCTCGCAGGCCTTAGTGCCGCATAAGCCGTTGAAATAGGGGTATGTGTTTTGTCTGTGTGAGAAAACATCTTCCGCGGCGATACATTGACGAGCGCCAGAATTATATTGGTAAGTAATCTCTGTTAAATATGTTTATAACTGATTGCGATTTCAGTCAAAAATAAATTTCTTTGAGTTCATTAGAGTTTAAATTGCACTGTTTATTAAGTTTTATTGTTAAATATGTTTTATATATTTCGTAAATAAAAAGGGCAAGTATCCGTATCAAATCGGATAGTTGCCCTACTGTCTTTTGCGGATTGTTGCCCTGCGGCAACTATCTAACTATACATTGTTAACAAGCAAAAACAGATTTTTTTCTTACTCATTTTTTTCATTTGCTTTTACTGTTTTTTTCTTGGTGATTTTTTATTTGATTTTACCATAGTTTATCTAAAATAAAATAAATACTCAACAGCAAAATGCCGAAATAGGTGTGTGGCAAGCTGAGGGCTTATCAATTCAAAGAGCGAAGGGTCTAAGCAGAGCCGAATTAGCCAAATTTTTTGATCTTCTCATAACCGTCATAACTGATAACGATTTGCTAGAGAGGCCGGAGGGAATTTTTAATATGGATGAAAGTGGTGTCCAACTCAACAATAAACCAGGCAAGGTATTGGACAAGAAAGGTACTAGAACAGTGAAATCACTTACTTCCGGTGAAAAAGGAGAAACAATTACCATTGTTGCGAACCGAAATAAATAATAACATTACATTTTTATTTTGGACACTTATTTACTATTTTGGAGTCAAATATTGTTATAATTTTATAATTATAATTTAACTTTAAATAATATTTTGTAAAAAATTGTATTTAATAATAAAAACTGATTATTTAAATTAACATAAGTTCATTTTTATTTGAAAATAAAAACAGACGGGCATCTATCCTCACATTGGGCAAGTATCCCCCCAACCATTTTTAACGTTAGGCTAGTATCCGCTATAGTTGGCAACTATCCTCTTTTTTAGAGGTCATATTAAAGTGGATTTACTTAAAATTTATAATATTTATAATTTTTTTATAGTTAGGGTATGTTAGAAGATTAATGAACTATGTTGGAGAATACACTTTGAATAAAAAATGTATTGGTACAAATTTTTTAAAGGAGATTTTTAAAAAGTGTGGCAACTATCCGGCTTTTACCCTATCTCGTTGAAATTTGGTATAGATGTAAAATACACAGGCTACTAATTAAGTTTTTTTTTTTTTCATAAGTGTATAATGAAACAGAACAAAATTATCACCAAAGTCTTAGAAGTTTAATTTTACTGTACTAGTTGAATTCCATGTAATTCCTAACTGTAAAAAAAATATGTAAAGTGCAGGATTCTATATATTTAATGGAATTAGGAAATTATATTTTACCCTCATCGATATAGTCAGTGTAAACAACACATTAATTTGCTCTACATATATATTAACCACATCAAGGGTTCATCTGCGTAATCAATCTTGATTGATCCTTGATCCAAAGATAATTTGATTACGAAGATGTAGCTAGTATTAAGGAAAATATTACAAATGCAAATTAATTTATTACCCAATAGCACATAAACATATATATTAAAGTATTTTTTTTCGTCGTTATGAAAGGTAACACGAGCTTATTTAAAATAATAAATTTGTATTATTCTACGACAAAAGCCACGGATAGAAATGCCAATCAAGAGATAATCCCGAATCAGTGGGAATTTGAATTCCATTTTACAAAAGCATTTCCCGCACAAGGTCAATCCACGAATTGTTATTTCACCGGCTTTGAATGTTATTAGCCAGAGATTTGGAAACAATTTTGTTTTTCTCTCACAATTTACATTGCAAAATTTATTAGTAAACATAATAACTTATTTATTAGTATGCATAATAATTAAGTTTTGGCTTAATTTTTTATGACCGACCGCCTGCCTGTCGCCAACCCTACTTGAGACTAAATATTGTAATTCAAAATTACTTCTAAATGTACAACAATAATAAACATGAATAATTAAACATTCCCAAGACAGTTTAGGAAAAGTTAACCAGGCGACGTCGCACTTAAAAAAATTCCTGCTACTTTGGAGGTCAAAATGGAACATCATAGAGTAAAACATAACTCATCCACCAGTCGCACAAAGAATAATGTTCGTTTAAAAATATTGTAGAAAGGTGCGCAATATTTCACAATATAATTGCTGCAAACTTTAGCACTTATCGCCAGCGGGTCCGCGCTGTACGAAATTAACGAGGTGCCAGAAATACGGCAAAGTCGTTAGCTAACTGATGGATTCCAACCTTCTAACATTCACTGAATTATTCAATAAAAGTTTATAATGAAATATTAGCACGCCAGTATCCCAAAAGAAACAAATCTTCGTGTGCCGCGCTTTACATTGTAGTATTACTTCTTCAAAAACAAGTTTTTTCCTTGGACTGAGACCAGGGTAACTTTTTTTAGGATATGTTTGTAAGTGAGTATGTGGGTTTTTATTATGTTCGTTCTATTCTGATCTACATACATAAATGTTGTACATAGATATCGATACAGACAAATACAAGGAGACTTTACATTTGCGGTGTCTTTGTGAGATGCCGCTGTCCCAGACCGCAGACCGCAACTCTCGTAACTGAGCCCTTGTTACCAACTTATTTAAGTTATCTAAGTAAGTCCCTACTTACAATTAAAACTTAACAAATCACCTGTACTTTCTTTACCGATTGCCTTTTAAAACCAAGTTCATAAATAAGTATAGTTTGTTGTTATTTCTTAAAAATAAAGAAAATTCTTTAAATTAATCGTTTTTCTTTTCATTTAACCATCGTATGGAAATTTAATAATCGTGTTTTTCATTTCAATAAACCTTATCGTTATATGTTCAACATATTTGCAAGTAATCTAAGGGTAGCATAAACATTCACTCGTGTTTACTTAATTATTTCCACGTGAGACGGCAATTATTCAAATCACGTTGAGTCAATGAGTACAATCTTGTTAAAATACTTTATTAGAGAAAATTCACTGAGAACCAAAAATAAAGCCGTCAAAGATAGTAAAAAGTTATACAGTTCTTTGAACACAATATAGATTATATGATAAAACTATTTTATTTTGATCTAATTTTTCTAACACATGAATTCCTTCGTGAAGGAAAGGATTTGTTGAACTCTGCATTAAATTTACTCCCATCTTTTACTCTTTTAAAAGTTGTATAAATAAAAATATTGCCACAAACACAATTGATGGTGATCGAAAGGTTTATACACGTGCAGAAAATAAACGGAAAGTTTATTCATTTCTAAAGGTAAGTGAAGTACGCGCAAAGGCGGAAAGGTCACATGCCTCGATCATTAACATAATGGGGGTCCGTGGGGGAGCGAGATCGACTGATGTTTACATAAGCCGATAATCGATACAGCCGCACACAAAAATAGACTATATCCATTTTAATTTTAATAAAGCTTTAGCTAATCACTTAAGATTACATTTGTTTAAACAACTAAATTTGAAATTCATCAATATTCGTACAAAATCAAAAAGTGTATGTACTCTGTGGTAGGAAATTGAATGATTTGTTTACAGCACGTTACTTAGCTTTTAATAACTTACCGCAAATGACGCGTAAGTCATTAATTTCAATTTAAAACAAGTAATTTATATCAACAAAACTCCATTTTAATTGGAAAACGTTCTTCTTCAATTTAGTTAGAGTCCATGGCATAAAGTAAAACATTTAAGTGGACCATTGCTCAGAGTAACGTATTGCCGGCATTCCTAACGCCAGAGTTAACTGGCACGCAGACGCTGACAAACTGCTTCGGACTGGGAAATCAAGGCGGGTACGAAGCCCTTAAAATATGTCAGGAAAGCGACTGTTTACATTTAATTCGTATAGGTACATTTCTCTCTTTGTGTGCCATTTCCTTAGCGGACAAGGCCATGTGCCTCGTTTCCTGGGGATCGCGTCCTCTAGGACTCTTTAAGAAGAGATTTTCTCCAATGAGATATTATTCCACACAATGCGGTTCACTGCATTATGCATTATAGTCTTGTGTGCGGTGCATATTTAGTGAGCACATCACATAGGGTAATTGCCTTTCTACTGGTAATGGTAATTTCAGTTGACCTAAAAACTGACCGCATCACCACTTTACATCAGATGGAATGGTGGTGAAGTGCTAGTTTATTTTTTATTAAAAAAAAACTGGATATCACCGCGCTTGAGACTATATCGCATCATGACACTCACATAACAAAAAACCAAAACTTGTAGTTATAAAAACGTTCATTCAAATAAGTTATTAAGTACAGCTTTATTTGCTTCTTTCATGGCTGCGAAAATAAAACCAAATAAGAAAAATACTCGTACATATATCTTGCAATACACAAAAGTAAGATATTAACAGTGATATCAATAACCATTCATTTAGGATTTACTAGTAGTCATTCGATATAGTATGATGTTAAATATAAGTCAAGGATGAGAGGCTTGCTACATTAATCTTCCGTCACAAAGAGTGACTGTGCTTTAACAGTGACCAGTGGTCAATGTGCGCCAAATGACGCGTAGCCGACATGTTGATGGGACTTTCTAAAGTTCCAATACATGAAATACTTTTTATTTAATACAGTTGATATTCTGTTCTTTATGTAGGATTATATAAAGCTATATGACGATTTGTGTTACAAATAAATATTAGGTACTTATCTAAGTATTCCAAATTGAAGAATTTTAAAGAAACAAACAAGAGATTTCATTTTACCTAAAATTAAAAAATGTACATTAACATTTCTGAGCACATTTACATTTTAGCATGTTCTTTTATAAACACAACAACGACCAAAATTGGAATTAAATATGCAACAGTAATTTGTTCACCTGGTAAAATAACAACAAGCCTCTTCCTATTTATTTCAGATACCAAGAAATGACTTGCTTGCTTATATTAATAAGTTTTTTTTTTTACAATATTTGATGAAAATAAACTTTAAGTTCTCTGTTTTCGTTACGGTATTTTTATCTTACAAGATTTTGTTTGAACACAAAAGTATACAAAAGCGATAGAAAGATAAATTTTAAATGAAATGAGAGTGCCTTCAGTATTGACGGTGTTCGAAGCTCCCGAAGGATTCCTTTGAAAGGATTCGCCAAAAACATTTCTTGTAACAAAAAGTCCATAAGAAGTAAGGTCTGCAGTGCCTTATATATACCTTTCAAAAATTCAATTACCGGAAAAAAGCCTTCTTTTAACCGGAAAGGTCTAATAGCACCTTTGAATTAATCGAATAAAAATAAATAAACTTCGTTGCGTTCAATATTTAGGGAATTCCATTTCTCGTCATTCTAATTTGCAAAGGGTTTGCGAAAGTAATTTCTAACGGGCTCCGGGTATTCCTTTGTTTACTGAAAAAATAGAAAGGCAATTTCGAAACAATGAATACAATATGACGGGTTATTAAAATGAATATGAACGACGAGCATTTATTGAAGAATTTTATCAAGAACATCATGTGTTCTTGAAGATTTTAGATTTAAGTTAAAAATACATTATTACTGTACGCCTAATATGTATTTAAATCTCTTTAAATTTGAAGACATCGTAATGCGGGTAGGACACATGAAACTGGTTGACGATTTAAGAATCATAAATTTCATGAAAAAATATTACTGGACCAATTTCTACCAAAAAAAATTGTCCCTCGTCAAATCAATCGTTGTAATACCAGTCATAAATGTCGTACCTCTAAAAGGGTAAAATAACAAATTACAGTTCTCCTTTAAAGCGTTAGATTTATGATATTGTCGGAGCGAAATAAATCTTCATTTGTTGGTGAGGCGTCGCTCTCCCTGCGCCGCTCGCAGTGACGCAGCCACGACCAATAAAACATTGAACTTTAAAGGGTGGGTTTCCATTGTTGACATACTTGTATAAAAATATATCGATATCCCTCACATTCTCTTAGAAACAATAGAGATTATAAGATGTTAAATGCAAGCGTCACAGCAGTCGAAATATCCTGGTAAAGACTACATGGAAGTACGCGGCTTTATTTGTTTTGTAAGGACATTTCTATTTCTATTAAAATCGACATTATATTCTAACAAATTTAAATACAGAAAACCATTTATTACTCGACAAAAATTCATTTATTTTTTATGTTTACAGTGTATGTTTATAACACCGTATTGTAAAACAAGCAATCAAAAAACATTTCACCTTTTATGCATGTTAAATTTCTAAATTAAAAAATATCACAGAAAATTCTCGAATTCTGTGAGATTTTTATACGGCATGACATTATCGTTTGGCAAGGGTGAGGAAAGACATAAAACTAGACTATAGCGTTCCAGATTTTTACAATTCAAATAAATCTTTATTGTCGGGCGTTTGATGGAGGTATCGCCAGTCGTCGGGCGACCGTAAACACATGTAGCAACACTGTACACTCTGACAAACATCACTCTATCTACCTATATATATGTGTACTAGTATAAACAAAAAACAAAAAATGGCATTGTATATAACATTTTCACTTGTTCTGTTATATACTTGTTTGTATTAGGTTCGCTGGTAGGTGCCAAAATGCCTTCATTTTATTCATTCATTCATCAACTTTTACGACCCACGTGGGAAAGTGATTAAGTTCTGTTGCCATTTACTCCTTCGAAACAATCTACTAATAGTTTGCGCTCCGTCCTGTTGAATAAATGTAAATACTTGTCAAGTTTAGGTGTTAAACCCGACTCAGGCTAATACCGGTCGAGCACCGCGAAGGTGCGCGGGGGGCGATGCGGAGAGGGCGTTGGCTGCTTTTAATATGTTAACGAATGCGCGGGTAAGCAGCCTCCCCTCTGAGTTATGTATAATATATGTATACATAGAAATTTATTCATAGTCTGCTCTCGCGTAAGCGATTTGAAAACACCTTAAATTTTAGTATAAGTTATGAAAATCATGAGAACTAAAATTTAAAACTTTCAATGTTTTTGATTCAATTTTCAGATAAACTAAAATTTTGTTATTGAAAACATTTTTCGCAAATTAAAATACAGTCGAACCTGGATAAAGAGTCGTCCAAGGGACCGCGATATCTTTCTCACTTACATAGGTATTTCTCTGAACACGAGTTTCTCGCCTACGGAGTTGATCCGTCGGAACCGGACTATGACTCTCGCTTATAGTGGTTTCTCTCTTATCCTGATTGGACAGAACTATCTTAAATTATTATAAATTTTGAATAACGAGGCCTTAAAAATAAAACCTTTACATAATTATATTGTAAATCCAACAATCAACCTAAAATAAAATGGTCGAAGCTAACGGAACTGAAACGGACGTGCGCCTGCTAGCGACATATAAAACAAAACGAATATGTTGCACTCAACTAAATATTATTCTTTGTTTTATTTTCATTGGAAAATAAAAGAGCCTTTTCTGTGTTCTTAGTCGATTTAGAAAATTTCACTTCGAAATTTACTTACACCTTAACCTTTACCTACAGGAACGGCCACAACTCTTCTATCATCATTTAGAAGATTATGAATAAATTAAGAGCTTATGCTAGAAAATCCATTCAACAAAATTATGTCTCGAAGTTGCTAATATTTCATTAATTACAAAAACCAAATGCCAAAGTGCTTTAAGCGGGGGCTTTAAGTTGTCCGGATGTTTCCGACCGTCGAAAAAACAACCTCACAAAGTTTATCGAGTCTACCGACTGGCGACTGATCCTTGTTAATGGATCGAATGGAAATAGGCCGGAGCCGAAATAAAAAGAATTTCACTTGTTTTCGTTGCGGTTTATGGTCAATTTAAAGTTGGTACTTATTTGTTGTTGCCAGTATCGAAAAAGACATCTCATTTCTACTTCGTAAATAAAAAAAAATGGTCAGCATCTTATCATAATTGATACAAAAATTTTATAACTATTTATTTCTTATTTGCTTTCTAGTTTATTATTAAAAACAATTAACAACGATGTCGGAACATGTTTCCTATCAAGAAACATTTTCCGCACGTTTTATGCAAACATAAAATTTAATTAAAACTTTGAAGCCAACTAGCACAAACATGTTTTATATGACGCTGTCATTAGAACGAAACTAAAGTTTTTGTATGTTTTTATTATTTAATTCTTACATATTTTAATTAAGTTAAACTCAACTAGATTAGGATTATTATTAAAATAATTAATATTGCAGTAAGTATCGCTAAGGGACCTCTTTTAGCGAAACTGGATTTAATGTTAGATTATTTTTGTGTAATTAATCGTTCTGAGATAGTTATTTGTGAATAACTAGTGACTGTTTATAAAGTAATTCTGTATATTATAAAAAATCTGTGAATTATTAGCGGTTTAGTTAATTAACCGAAGTGGTAAATAATAGAACAAAGCAATGGGAAGTTCGCGGTATGTTGAACATATTTGTTTGCGGTACAAACGCGGCTCACCTGCCTTCAGCTGAGATTTAATTAAAGCTCCTGGGTTACGTAATACTTACGGTGAGAAGGAAGATTAGGAAGAAAATTTTATTACTTGTTCTTTAGAATAATAATACTGTAAAAATCTTATCTAAAGAAAAAAAAGAAATGTTAATAAACTTATTATTAATTATGGTGTTAGCTTAGCCAAATACTCTTTTTATATGTACTACTTCCTTCCAAATGTCCGTTTCTTCTGTTGCATGTGATAAATGGCTGTGATCATTAAACAAGGAAGCTTACTCGTTCTCCTTCAGCCATTAAAAATTACAAATTATTAATTAGGGATCGTGAATCCAATACTAAAAACCTTAAAAACGACCCTCATAATGGCGGCGTACAATTGAAGACTGTGTTGTTGAGTCAAGCCGAATTAATTACAGCCGACAGGAACAAAAGGTTTGTAATCATGCCCCCGTCCCGTGAACCCCGCACCCCCTACTGGTCCGGGAACACAACGGGACGAGCGACAATTTACAATTAGAAGGACAGTATTACAATCGGGTAACAGAACAACCTTCGACATTTTTCCATTCATAGGAAAATCTACTTTATCTCAATTGACAAAAGGTACACCTTTGATACTATGTCCCCGGATAAATTATGCTTGAAGTACGTGTTTAGGTTTTAACATAAGCTTATGTGTATTTACCCATTGACAAACGTAAGCTTATCGCGTACTTTGTACACCGCTTTGAAGAATATTTTTATGAGAACATTTTATAGTTATGTATTTATTTTTTATCTATATATATAAAAGAAAGTCGTGTTAGTTACACCATTTATAACTCAAGAACGGCTGAATCGATTTGACTGAAAATTGGTGGGCAGGTAGCTTAGAACCAGGAATAGGACATAGGATATTTTTTACCCCATTTTCTATTATTATTTTTTATTCCGCGCGGACGGAGTCGCGGGAAAAAGCTAGTATATTATAAAATGGCAAGTGAACAAACAGCCAACAGAATTTGCTGAAATAGCGATGCGACTGTTGCCTATAGACATCCACAATTGCAGATGTATTGCATACCCTTAATCCGCGGAGAACAGATAGAGAATATTTCCCCTTCCTAGGCGTCCCCTCCTTAATCGAATCCACTTCTCCTAGCCATCCTTTTATAATAAACGGGTAGGTAGGGAAATAGGATCAAAATTAGGCCTTCGACACGTACATGTTGTTATTGTTGGCGACTACCACTGTTCAAATATTGTGACAATTCATATCAGTTTGCGTTAACTTTAAACCACATCTTAAAGTTCGTCTTTCGTGTAGCTAGGATACATCAGTCTCTCACTTTTATTCTAATGTAAACTAAAGATAATTCCAGTAACTTTTTAGTGATAGACACCAGCAACAATAACATCTGTTGCACGAATGAGCCTGCTCGCCCGGTGAAATACCACGACCACACAGAAGACAGGAGTGAAGTGGAAGTAATTCCGTGATTCGTCTGATGTGTGCGTGCCGTATGTGTAACTTTAGTGCCTTTTCCCACCCTTTTCGTGTAAGGGACGCATTTTTATGGGAAATGTTCTCTTTCTGTGAGTACACTCCTCCGTCGATTACAGGTAGGCGACGCATCTGTAATTACTGGTTATTATCGGCAGCGGTATTTCGGCGAATTCAGTTGCCCGTATGCCAACATATAATATCTATATATATAAAAGAAAGTCGTGTTAGTTACACTATTTATAACTCAAGAACGGCTGAATCGATTTGACTGAAAATTGGTGGGCAGGTAGCTTAAAATCAGGAAACGGACATAGGATAATTTTTACCCCGTTTTCTATTTTTTTTATTCCGCGCGGACGGAGTCGCGGGTAAAAGCTAGTATAATATAAAAATAATGATAAATGATAACAAGCTCTCTAAAAGTTAAAAACTAGTATTAAAGCAATCAACCTACAATTTTGGAATTTCAGGTGTTACAGAAATCTAAAAGTTGTGTGGTTTGGAATTCAAATTTAGCTAGGTGTACGTACTTTATGGCAGAGTGCGTGTTATTTGCAGTGATACTGGCCGGCGAATGTTTGTTATGCTAATGACGGTCGCTGGGAACCCTGCTCAGTGAAGTCTATTGTTCACATGCACAACAGCCTAACGCCATCTGTTGACGTAAGCGACAATACGCTCTGAAAGATAAAATTAGTATCAATTAAGCTCTTAAATAAAATGAAAAAGTACCTAACACGGCCCTCAAATTATTTGACATGTCTTAAGCCGATTTTACTTTGAATTAACATTGATTTATGAAAAGTCGACGTATGTTTTACTGTTTTTTGAAGTGGTACTGAACATATACAGTTATACGTGGTTTATTAAAATTATTTTTTACTTTTCTGGGCTACATACGAGTCATGTAAAAAATAAATTATATCAATAATAAATTGAATAAGTAAAAGTTTGTCATGGCGAGCTACGTGGGTATCATTTAAAGAGGTTCATATTCTTGGCTCACTCGGCTGCGGTGGCTCTAGCGCGGGCCATTCATTGCCTCAATTCAGGTCAAACCCACTCTCATTTTATTCATCGTCCGGTGTTTTATACTGGTACATTGAATTTCTATTCACTATATGTGTTAAGTTGAGTATGAATTGGATAATTTGAGATATAAACCCTTAGCCGGCTTAAATAAAATCAAATAGATATTTTTACGCTGAGTAAATTCAAATATTGTGATAGTTAGTAATATCCATTTCATTAACTTTGACAAAACAGAGAACAATATGTCTCAATACAAGGGTCATGTCATTTAACTACATCTCTAAGTTTAAACTTAATAATAAGTCACTTCTGTAGCGTATACTCAAAGTAAAATAATGCAGCAAACTATCCGCTAAGTTATAACTTCCACTTCCAAGTTCAAACTTCAACAAGAACATTTTTGAGTCATAAAATTAAAATTAAAATCTTGAAGTGAGTAGGAATGTTAAGAAAGTATTTTTCAAATTTTCTTAAAATTTACAAGTTTAGCCTTCGTGTAAATTTCATACACTAAATCTATACTAACGTTCGCACTTCGTGGATATTTAACTTCTTTGAGTAAAACAACGAATTAGTATAATTTTATTTATCAATTTTGTTGTTCATTTAGACAACATGAATGCTAAATGTAATATGTGAATTCATTGTAAGAACCCTTTGTGAAGCGACGCAAAGAAAAGCATTTTATCCCGGCTATTTTACATTTTGTCTGTGCGCTGAGCGTACAAAGCAAATAATCTGCTAACGCTCCACTCGGATACAAATATAACAAGAATTTTCTATACTTTATGTTATAATACTGTTTCACAACTCTTCTTTATGTTTTTAGTTTTTTCAATTTTCAATTTCATGAACCACATTTATTTAAACTAAATTATAATAATTTTGTATTTTTATATTTCGTCTCCATAATTCTCTTTATCATGAAAAACTTTATTGGAATTTTTCTTTTCACAACACATTTTGAAAGTAAAACGAAACAATTTAACATCTTTAAGAATTCCCTTTTGTTATTAAAATATTAATTTATAAGTTAAAAGAGCCGGGAAATTTTAAAAGATTCAGTCTAAAGTTAAAATGTTTCCTGGAAACTGTTTCTCCCTTAATTAGAATTTCTTAAAATTGACTACTTTTACATCGTTCAAGTAATTAATTAAACAATAACTATTTTAAAATAAAAATGTTCTCGATATCTAAAACGAAAAAGATACCCTGCCTTTTTTGGGCAGAGACCTGGTTATTTGAGATTTCTACTCACTAAAACCCCGTCGGTGGCCATCCGCAAGTGCGACTACGAGGAACCCTGGATCTGCAATGGCACGCACCGGGACAGGTTCAGTCAACCTAAGTCTATGCAATTTATTTAGGAATAAATTCATCAAATCCCTAGATGTCTGAGTACATCCTGAGGCATTGCTTTTTAATTATAATTTAAAAAAAAAGTTACCTCAACCCCAGAACGGGAAGAAACAATTCTGGTTAATAACTTTTAGTTGAATAAACTTCCTCAAATATTTTAGGGTAGTCTGAGAATTATTCATGAAAAAAAAAACTCAATTAAGACGGTCATTTAAAATTCACCCCGACGACACTTGCCCCTGAAAAGTATCAAAACGAGTACCGACACTTTACTACAAAACTTTGAGAAAGTAATTAGTAGCTACATTTTTGAAGGAATTACGATCGTGTAGATGAGAATTTTTCTGCTTAAAATGAGAACATTCGAGACTTAAATCTTATAAGACAGGGAGGACTTAATGATATGAAAAAAAAAGATATTAAAAAATGACAAAAAATATTTTTTCTTACTCCCTTTTAAATACAATAGCCTTGAATAACCACTTCTTTAATTAGTAACAACTAAGAGTTTAAGGTTAAAAGGAATTATTAATGTAAAGTTCATTCCTATATAAAAATATAATTTAAATTTTCAAACAATAATCAGTCTTCGTACTTACCAATTTAAATACATCGACGTTATAACTTAATATTTTCCTTGTTAATTTAAAAACTCACTACAATATTATAAAGCAACAATAAAATGAACTGAAATATCCGTTTTAATTTACTTAATCCTTATTTAATAATTCATGTAATCATTAAATAAATGTGAACTCTGACTGAAATTATCCGACAGTTTTTTTCTCTTTTTGTAATACAATAAAATCCAATTTGCCTTCACTTGAATGTGAAAGTTACGATTGGCTGTAATTTAGTAAGTTTTCCGTTCGTAAGACGAGCTTTGTGAGTTGTTAAGTATAATAATGTGAGCTGAAGTAATTTACAAGGAGCTGTGAGTGCGAGCTGGATGTTTCTTGGAATCGCTTAGCTCCCACTTCAACAACTTGTACACTTACACGTGCCAAAGAAACTTAAGTAAATTTGTATTGTTCTCTTTATGAAAGACAAACTAACTAGGTTTACGTATAACTAGCGTTAAAGTACGATTCCACTGCAAAAATTCCGACATTAATGTCTGTACTGCACTGTTTACACATACGGATTTTTAAATAACGACTGACGCAACACTATAGGTAATTATCGTAACGCAACAAATATTGCAATGAGCGAGCTAGTGTTCATACAAAGTTACTTGTTGTATATAAATACACTGATTGTACCTTATATATAGGTAGTGTTGTAGTTTACAAAATTTAATTCTATATTATATTATAAATATTACACATAATTATCAATATTTATATAACATAATATTAACGATAAAAGTATTCAAAAATAAATATATTAGTACTTATTTCGTTTCTGGTAGCATAAAGTTAAATTTAAACATTGCATAAGCAAGCTCCATATTTCATGTCCGACTGACAGAGCAGTAATGAACTTTTAACTAACTCGAATTTTTTAAATCACATCTACAAAATTATGTTACACAAATTACCATTTTTAAATCAAAATCTCCAAATAAATTTCCAGTTAACTATTACAATGGATTTCATAGTGATCATTAAAATTTCTATTTGAAAGAATCTTTAATTCACTTGGTGATATCACACGGCACACGGTCTGTCTAATGACACGAAAATGATTCGTTCATTCAAAGCCCACTCTTTGTTTCAAAAATGGTTTTTAAACGATAAACGCTTTTCTTTGTTCTATTTGCGGGTCTTTCATTGTTCCTTTAATGGGTTTTAACGACCAAAGATAATCATACAGATAACTGCTAGGTATCTGACTGATAGTATAACATCGTATTTTGTAACACTCGTGTGAAATATTGAATTAATCTTGAACGCCAATAAGCTGTGGACGAGGTGACGTTCAATGCTCTGTATGTTCTGTGAACTCTTAGTCTTTGTATTTTTAAATAAATTGTTAATTTATTGCTGGAAAAGTTTTCATTATTTCAATCCCAAAACTCTGATGTATTGTTTCTGTATTTACCTACAGAGAAAATTTGTTGGTTGTCAATATATTTTTTACACATGTTTCTGCAGCGGAAGCCACGGTAATAAATTGTAAATACTCGTTTTATTTTATTCAAATATTTCTAATATTGTTACTATAAGTTGTTATAAGACTTGTTAATTTACTAAAAAAATTCTTGTTTACCATTCCAACCAAAGTCTAGGCTTGTCGTATTACACCATTTGGCTATTGATGCTTTTAATGAAGATACGAGTAGTGACAATCATCTGATTATTCCTGAGAATCATTATATTTATCACTAGCAGTTGCCCGCGACTTATCCTCATGGATTTAAAAAAACTGTCATCCAGTGCGACCCATACTGCAGCTTCAAAAAAGTATAAGATTTTTTTTCGTATCGGTTCTATGCAAACAATTAAATCTTGCCTCTTTATAATATTGGAATAGATTACATTTAGCATTTAAGACATTCAGATAAAATAAATTAAAGGCAAAAAATAAATAAATAGTAGCCTTAACTTAGTATAGAGTGGTCTCATCCTAAGGTCTAAAGCTATACAGAATTCCCGGACCGTAGTTTACGATTTAGTTTTTAGTTTTGTTGCTACATTTCTGTGGTGCCATTAACATTAACTTTGTACGCTGGATGTTGTCGAGTAAACATTTCGACTCACTCACAGCTCTCTGGTATGTTTAAATTTCTTTGAATCTTTTCTACAATTTATTTTGATGTTTATACAAACTACTACTCAAAGAGAATATTTAACTTCGTATGAAAAGTAGCTTTTCATTATTAACTTTGTTCAACCATTTGGATAATAAAAAAAAATAACAAAATGAAAAACTTAAAATTTAATGTTATACAACCCAATATTATTTTGCTACACTATTCCAATATCAGTTAGCTTGTCCTATTTCCAATTTAGTATTGTAATTATGTGATAACACACATAAAAAATACAGTCGTATTGATATTTTTGTATTTTTGTATATTTACAACATAAAGTTAAATATTACTGGTCCGATTTAAAAAATTCTTTCAATAGCAAAATGAAATGTTAAAAGCTTTTTGTTTTCGGAATATTTTATATTAAAAATAAAAACCAATATAGATTTATTATTTCGAGGTTTACAGTCTAATTTCTACCAAGATTTATTATTGAAGCCTCCGGCCATTCTGAATGAAGAAAATAATATTGTAAAGATTGTTTTCTAAATACAATAAGAAACAAAAATAAACATCGTTTTATAAATTCTGACGAAGATTTTATATTGTTAGAACATGAATTGATAACTTGAACGACTCATTTGGTTTCTAAAATATTACATTTCTAACGTTAATGTTATAACAAAAATATTTACTTTACAATTGTTAAAACTAACTAACTATGGTGACACAGTGACCCGAAGTGGGCCTTGGCCTCCGACAACAAAAGTATCCACTTTCTCACTTGTTATTCGAGATTCCACAAAACTCTTAAATTTGTTTTAAATTTTATTATTTTCAAACTTATTCTATAGTTATTCGGGAAAGATAAATCTGACAGAATTTGTGCTAGCGTTTACTAATCTAAGTTTGTCACATATTGTTTCAAATTATATTGCTTTCTCTCTCCCTCTATCTTACTCTCACTCTCTTAAAATTAGGAATCACAAATGTCTAAAAGACTACCATGCTAGTTACAAATAATAAAGTTCAGAAAATGAACGTAAAGAGACAATAGAAAAACTAGATATTTTTTAAATGAACTTTAATGTGATTAGTATAAAGTAAATCTTATTCATCGTACAGCTGAATAATTTCATTAGTGTAATACGCCTGACATACGAGACGGATTCACTCGAGCCGACTAATTCCATACAAACTTGCTCCAACTCACACAAACTTCCAAATGTAATGTCAATTATACGTCAGACGTCGGCTGGAGGCGCTCCACAGCGGCCCCTAGCCCCGCAACCCTCGGCCTGACAATAATCATTCCCTTAATAATCTTAACTCTTCTTAAACTTTGAAACGATTTACAATTGGAATTTAAAGATTTGTTTTTCATTTTGGTGCTTTCAAATTATTTAATTGTTGAATTTTAATTATAGTAACCACTGTCAGCATAACAAAGTTATTTAAAACGTACTTTCCTCTTAGATAACAATAACATTAGATTCAAGATTTTTGTAGTGGAATTTAAATTTTTGGTTAATCAATAAACACTAGTACAATTTTATTAAACAAATCGAAAGTAAATAACACATTTGATTTAGACATCTCGAGGTACAAAATCGACATAGAGATATTCGCCTGGCACGAAAAACAAACTTTTCTTTTCAATTTCAACTTCCCGGGGCAGATGTGAGTTTGGTTTGGCCACGATTTTATAGTTGAGAATAATATAGGCGAGGGCGCAGGTAGCGTTCTGTACACCAAATCGTTTGCCTGCAAAAATATTTTGTATATTTATATTTCACTGTTTTTTTACTGATAAATTCATGTACATTTTAAGTCTAGCTTGTATTTTTACATGTACAATTTATTTTCGTTAACATTTTAAATGTTTTAAAAATATTATAGAGTAGGTATCTATGCAGTAGTAGAAGTATTATTGGAAGAGATAGCATTCAAAGTTAAAGTTATTTTTAATAATGTTTAAATCTTTAGATAAAACCTTGAGTAAAACATATTTATGCAAAAATAAATTATAATAAAAAAAGAGATATTACCTAAACAAAATCTGGGACCTTCACCAAAAGGCATATATGTAAAAGGCGTGAGGTTTTTCTCATTTTCAGGTAAAAATCTGTCAGGATCAAATTTCTCTGGGTCGGGATAATATTCAGGATCGTAGTGCATTCCGCCGGCGTTTACGTAGACAGGGGTTCCCGCTTTTATTGTGAGGTTCTCATCAATCTGGTAGTCTGTAGACGCTACTCTGTCTATCCAGCCCATTGACATGTACTTTCTTAATGTTTCTAAAAAGACGGTATGAAATATTTATAAAACCAACATATTAAAATTATAGCGAGGAATTTATTTAATTCATTTGTTGTTTAGTACTTTCATATAATAATATTCATATAATAATATTCTGTTCTACCTTTCAAAGCGGCGTTAAGGTATTTCATTTCATGAAATACTTCCGCATCCGGGTTACCATTTAGAATTTTGTCTTTATTTTGAAGAAGTTCGTCGTAGATTATTTCCTAAAAAGATTTAAATAATTTTCAAGTAAAACATATCTGGTTTTAACTTAGTTTAAACTATTAGCAAAACAGCAGAGATCACTTCATATACCTGGTAATGTGGGCTATGTGCAAGTTCGTAAGTGCAGAACGTCAGCGCGGAGCCCGTTGTGTCGAAGCCTCCTTGTAACATCGCCGCCGCTTGAGCGATCAGTATGTTTTCGGGCATTTCTACAAAAAAACATTCATTAATTCCAAAGGTTCTCCAAAAGAGGGCGTTTTTATCACCTCTTCTATACAGCTCAGTCGAAAGCGAACCATTACCTAAGCGAAGTTTGATATTAAACTAGCGTGGATATGATTCGTTCCAGCGAACTGTTCAGCAAACAGAATCTAATATCGAGCAAATTCTACGTTCCGTTTTCGCTTCGTGCATCACTTCGGTTTAGAGCAGCTTTCGCTGCTGCATGGTGAATGCATATACGATTTGTGAATTGTTCAAGTGTTCAATTTTTGTTCTGTTTCGGTACATATGTATCTTCACCAACATATTATAATAGGCGTATCTAACTTACAAAATTCATCACTTACCTTGATTATTTTTATCACTATCTTGTTTAATGCTTCTCAATACATCGAGAAAGTCTTTATTTTGTCCGATACAAACGTTATATCCACCTCGTTCCTTAACGACTTGCTTGAAGAGTTTTGTAAAGAAATTCGTTGCACTTTTTGGGAAAAATGAAAAGCTGGAACGTAACGGAATATGACACTTGAATAGGTCAACCATTTAAACACAAATCGACATAGTTTATCTTAAAAATGATGATGATAATTTACCCGAAGACGTCAACTAATTCCGGGAAAAAGAAAATACAAGCCCAAGAGAGGCCCCTGAGATAGTTGAATTTCATGAAGCCCCTGGTAACGTCACGCAAGGGGCTCTGTCCAGTCAACGTGGCGTCGCCGCGCACACCAAACGCCGTCAAGCCGACCACATCAGTCGTGAAGTCCGTGAACATCATCTGACAAATGTCATAAACTAGATTTCGTTGTATTTAATTTTCTTACAACATATATTACAATACTTACTCTTAGGTTAACACACTTATTGCTCTCCATTTCAATTTTGATTCGTTTTACAAGTTCTCGAGACTTGTCCACGAAGTGCTTGTGTATGGCACGTAGTTTGGCACCAGTAAATGATGGTGACACGCGTTTTCTAACTGAAGACCAAAGCGGATCCTACAATTTATAAATTCTTCATTACACCGATTTGCACTGTGTTTTGTTGCGGTGTCTACCCGTCTTCGACGCGTGGAGATCAAGTTACCGTCCACATTTACACAGATGACAAAGGTACAGAGAATATCGAATGAACTTACGTTTACAAGGAACAAGTTAAGTCCTCCAATGGGATCCTTTTTCCCCGAATTCAAAAATCTGTCCTTGAAGACAGCGCTATCTTTGATAAGGATGCGACGCGCGAGTTCCGGCGAATTAATTACCAGCACCGGCCGCCAGAACCACCATAAGCCCAGGTACGGCTGCTCCCGATTGTAAATATTACGAAAAAATATACCCTGGAAATTATCACCACTAATTTAGATTCTATAGATAAATCAGAAAGTTTAGATGGATGGATGGTAGTTTGTAACAAGGTATCTACAGAACGACTGCATGGATCTCACTGAAATTTGGCATAGATGTACACAATGTTGCCTGAAAGGACACTAATTAAGTTTTTTTAATCCGCGCTGACAGAGTTTCAGACAACAGCTAGTATATAATACAGAAGTGTCAGTTTACAGAAGTCTTTGTTTGAACGCGCAAATCTCCAAAAGCATTAACCGAATTAATTGAATATTTTAAGTAACGACATTCAAGAAAACTAAGAAATACTGAATCATACTGAGTTAGTACCACTGAGTACATTTCTTTGAATATGTAATAATTGATTGTAACAACTTAGTACCGGATTTTGCTTGAGCAGGAAAGTTAAGTTGCCGAGCAGAGGATGTGGAGGTATATATGGCACATTTCTATCCGCCCAATACTTTTTCGTTCGTTGCCATTTTGTAAACAGCCATAACACTGCCACACTACCTATTGCAGTTAGAAGCAGAAGCATCTGAAACAAAAAACAAAATGTACGTCTAAAAAACTTAAAAAAAACATTGTTAAAATAAGGTTGTTGTGTTTCAAGTAAAGGAAGACAAATAATTCGAGATATGTTGCACTCGAATTAATTGCAAAATACAATCTTTCTTCTCTTGTAAATACACAAATCACTATCAGTCAACCTTCACAAAAAACCTGTGCAATATTTAATTTAAACTAATGATTTAAACAAGAACTAAAAAGAGTTCTAAAAACTTTAATAAAAAACGTTAACTTACCTTGACTTCCTTACGTCTACGTCTGCGCCTTCGAACATCGAATATTGTTCTGTTTCCAACAGATTGGAAGTGCTTTTATTTATATTATTATTTAAAATAAATCACTTTAATTTACTTTATTTCCACTAAATTTATTTATTGTATCAATGACTTTAACGCAATATGTATTTGTCTTTAGCACAGTATCATTACATTACTCACTCTCTGAACTGCGACAGAACAGAGCCAGCCATTACCTCGACCATATTGCCTGTAATTGGTATCTCACAAAAAAGTATTTTATTGTTTTTGTCTGAAAAATTAAAAGAGAGACGTTTGCTTTGGTATGGTCATGTTCAGAGGCGACCCGAAGATCACATGGTCAAGCTGGCCTTAAACTTGCCCACGACGACGCGAAATCGCGGAAGACCACCGACCACTTGGCTGACGACGATCCAAAAGGATTTAAAGAAATTGACGAACAAGACTCCAGGAATCGTGCTGTCTGGAGAATTAGGACAAGGAAGGCCGACCCCAAATAATTGGGAAAAGGCATATATATAGATATAGATAGATTGTTTTTGTTTGAAATTAAAAAGGTATTACAGTAATAAGGAAAAGATAAGAAATTATCGAGGATAACAGTTTTCTAAAGTAAATTTCCGAGGTTAGACAAAATTGACAAAAAAGGGATATGATAAAAAAGTGGTTTAAGTACCGAATTTAGTTTACAATATTTTGAGTCTCGATCATTCTTTAAATCATCACAAACATATTTAAATTATTGAGCTAATTTAAAATGTGTCATGAATTTGATAAATCAAATTACTTAGCTCTAAATTATTCATCTTTAAGAAAGAAATTGTAGATTGCAAATTAATTTAAAATAATTAACGTAAACATCACGAACATAACGTAAGTCTTAAGCCGTAAAGTAAATGAACCTGGCTTTTGAATAAAGAGTAAACGAAGGTATTTTTTACGTGACAAATAATGAGCAAGTCATGTGTGTAGAATATTCAACTACGTATAATTTTCGGAGCCCACGTACAGGAGGTATACAAGATTTTAGAATTAAACTCGTTATCTTACATGTTTTTTTTTATAATATACTTAGTATAAATTAGCAATGTAAGATGAAAAAGGTCAGATAAGAAAGAAAAAATCTCTACTTCTTTATCCCTTCCATTACTAACAAAAGGTTATGCCATGCGACTTTCAGTTACTTCATCTTGTCGCGCATACTTATTATAGAGTTCTCTTGATATTTAATGTAAACAGCTTGCTCGTTTGTTTGTGACAAAGAAAAACACTATTTGTTACTAAAAAAATACACACAAAAACCCAACTGACTGTAATATAAATCAAATGACACTTTAGATCAGAATGGAATTAACATACAGAAGTACAGTCGAGGAAAACCGCGGTGTTCCACTTACAGATAAGTTGGTTTATTCCTCTTCTTCAGCATCATCATCAGCTCACTATCCCCACCGAGGGGCTCGGCGCCTACCCTAGGTTAGGGGTGACTAGGCCCAGTGCGGGTTGATTGACTTCACACATATCATTGAATTTGTTCTCAGATATGTGCAGGTTGCATCACGATATTTGCCTTCACCGTAAGAACGTCGACGTATATGGCGGGATTCGAACCCAGGACCTGCAGATTGCAAGTCAAGTGCTTAACCCCTGAGCCACCTCTTCACCTCTTCTTACAAATAACCAATTAGGTAGCAGTGAGTCTTGATGTGTACAAAACGTTTAAACGACTTTAGCTTTTAATGTAATATACTGACAGATTCCATGATTGTACAAACAAACCAAAACACGTGAAAAACATTACCCTCCTGAGTAATGAGTATAAAAAAACTTACCAGACTAAATAATGGAGTTTAATGAAACAAAAATGATAAAATCAATTTTTTATAAGCAAGATTACAAAATGAAACCTCTATAAATATAAGTAAAAAGATAAAGTTATAAAGTCACAAAAAGGTAACAAAATGGATAGAGCCGGAGAGAATAAATAAAGGAAGGATTTATTACGTGTTCAGAATAAGGATGTCGATGTTCCTGATGAAGTGAATCCGAGAGCTCGCTAAAGACTTCATATTGATACTACTTTAATACAAGTGAAAAATCAAAGAACACAATTCGAATGATACTTCTCTCTGCAAAATCTTTTCTTTCGGAATGTTTAATTAAACCTGTGCAAGTACAACAAAATGTTACACATTATTTGAGTAAGTATTATTCTAATAACTCAGACTCTTCAGTTGAAAATATATCCTTTTAAATATATTCATCTTGACCTTATCTATTTTTCTTTCACTTTGAGAGCTATGAAGATACAACAAGCCATTTGTTGATGCATAATTTTATTTGAACTCTGTAGCGTATATAACGTAATGAACGCCGAGATAAAAAAATACCCACTTTAAGGCTCAGTAATTTACGAAAGAGGTCAAAGCAATTAAATTAATTAACACTCGAATATAATTATTCTATTAATCAACAAAGAATTATAAAACATACATATATTAAATTAAATGAGGATAAATAAACATTCCTCATCAAAGAGAAGAGCAAACACATAAGGTATTATTGTCTGTAGTTAATTAACATTGTATTGCGTACAATTTAATTATCAGTTATGTTGCTAATTGAACTATCAACCGCGAAATGTAGAAGGCAATATAATATATATTCAGTTGCAATCATAAATTCTACTAAATGTAAGCTATAAATGGTTTATTAGGCATAATGTGGGCTTTCATTGCATAAATTGTCCACAAGAGAAATTCTGAACCTTTCTCTAGAATTGTGGCTCTATAATAACATTGGGTTAATTGAGTGCTTCAATGTTTTTGTTAAATTGTACAGTTTGTTGTTAGAAAATAACTCTGTTGCTCGAAACTAACAGAATTTAATTTTACACAAAGGTTTTTAACTAATACATGCAAATGAAAAAATAATAACCTTGTAATAATAATTTTTATCTTTTTTTATTTTTATTTCATAATGTGGAAAACAAGAAAGCGGCCACCTGAATAAGCCCAAATAGCGAAGCGACCGTTGCCCATAGACGTTGCCTACCTTTAATTGACGGAGAAGGGGACGCACTGAAAAACAATACAGTCCATTTCTATGCGTCCTCTTCAAAATCCGTCCTATGTCAAATTCACTTCCCCTTCCCATCCCATTAACGATGGGAAGGGGAAGCGTACTAATATTAGGCCTCAGCCACGCAAACTTATCAGACAAAACGCGGAAATGCTTCCACTTCACACCTCTCTGTTCTGGGCGGTCGTGGCATTTCACCAGGCAAGTCGGTCAATATGTGCAACAGATGCTGTTGTTGCTGGCGTCTACCGCTGTCAAATCTTTCACAAGTATAAATCTTGGAACCATGTGATCTGTCTGTTTGTGTTACGAGTTGTGTAAACAACAAAGTTTATATCGAGCCAGTTAGTGCAGTAAACTGGAATTGTAAATGTCCACAGAGTTTAAGTATATTAGACTCTAGAGAGTTCGGGCGTTAAAGTTAAATGCAATACGACGCCAATGGCTAGAGGCGAGCTGGTACCACTGTTTGTGTCGTTCTATACGTTTGTAGAACTACGTCCAATTAACATGCCCTATTAGGTAAGAATTGTAGTGACAATAAAGATGTTAACTTTTGTTGCAGATTTGTTTGACTACAGAACTATGTACCCGACTAATTTTTATTAAAAAAAAAAGTAATAAAAAACACTAAATATATATTTTTTTAATTATAATATACAGAACAACTTATCTTGTATTTGGTACTAAGAAACACGAATACTGTTTTTAATCAAAGTGAACATAATTATTTAATTCAGGGCAAACAATGCTATTTATCATTGTTTTACAAAGGTCGAGAATCTTAAACATTAAACCTGCGCTGAATTAAACGTTTCGTTAATCCGACACCCTCGTCAAATGTCCGCGCTTACAGATATTATTTATTTATTAAGTTAAGTGAGGACGCAATACGTATTTAAAACATTTCCACTAACAGTATCTCTGGGTTTTATCATAACACTTAATTTCAAACATACGAGTATCATCACCCCTTTCATTCTCTCTGGAAATACAGATGTTATATGTATATATATGTATATGTTGCGGCAGTGGAAATTCATATGCATTCATATAAATTATACAAATATTTATTTTTCTATGATAATTTAAAGTTATGAAATGTTCTAAAAATGTTAAGCTGTAATTGAAAACCTATTATAAAAATATTTTAAAATGTATAGTTCTTTAACGTTTAGAAATTATAATTTATAAAACTTGAAAAGTATATAGAATATATAGAGATAAAACTGAGAACAGAGATTAGAGAAAAATATAAATATTACATTAAATAAAAAATACTCTTAGTCTAATGATTCGTTAACATTTCGCGAGCACTTGTCATAACAATAAGTTCGTTATGTCTGAGCTAACGAGCCGATATTACAAGTGCCGTGAAACAATTAACACAAATATATCGGAGTTCAATAACAATAAGTGAATTGTATCTATAAAATAAATATTAAGAGTGCGTAACAAGCAACCAAACTGATTTCCAATCTTCCCGTCAAAACACCCAAGTCAACATTCCAAAGCACTGCATCTCTATGTGCGGAGATTCGGATTTAAATAATTTAGAACACTAACGCCCTCTACGGTTACAACAAAAGAATGCATCACAGCTGAGAAATTTGAAAAAAATTGTAAAACCCTTCTTTGGAACTGTACTCTATTTAAATTAGACGCTTTAATTCAATGGTTGTATTTAATTTGTCGTAATTGCAAACACGTTCCATTGTAAACTGCCTTCATATTTCAAACACAAGGCTTGCCAACACAGCGATGTTGCTTATTTATGGTATACTGGCACTTTGGATAATTGAATTTGCCGAATTCCTGCTTAATAAAGTTAGACGTGAATGTATTCCGTAACACGCTTCGTTAAAATATCAATTTAATAAAGATGTTCATTAGAAATATTAAATAATTTTGTTAAAAATAACGAAATTTGTACGAGTAAGAACAAATTATAAAAAAATCAATAAATCAACTGGCAATTTATCAACGGCAATACGGGAAAATATATGAATCGAATACCGAGGGAGGACTCGTCAAAATCAGTTCAACGCAATTGACAGTTACAACTAAATATACATAGAAACTAGCTGTCGCCCGCGGCTCCGTCCGCGCGCAGTTAAAAAATGGGGGGGGGGGGGTATGAAAAATAGATGTTGGCCGATTCTCAGACCTACTGAATACGCTCACAAAATTTCATGAGAATCGGTCAAGCCGTTTCGGAGGAGTACGAGAACGAAAACTGTGACACGAGAATTTTATATATTAGAAGCACCACGAAAAAAATAACCTTCCTATCAGTTTTGTACAAATAGGATATAATAATGAAATCCAATGAAAATTGCAACGTATCTAAAGCTGAGGAAGCCAACGGCAGTACCTGTAATGGAATAACGTTGGGGATAACCTCAATCGGTTTAATCTGCGCCTCACGCGCTTCATCCGCTCATATAACTGACGCTGCGACTAAATATAATTATGTAATTATGCTACATGTCCGATATTTACAGCTTTAATGGTAGTGCCACATATATTATCTGCGTAATACGTATTACGTATTAATAACCCAACGGTTATTTTTATATAAAAAAAATAGTACTATCACTGTCATTGTTGAGACATGAAACTATTGTTTTTATAGGAATTTTATATTTATTACGGTACTTAAAAGAAAATTACACAATAAACTAGTTTAATTGCTAACCGTGAGATATGCCAGGTTTTTCACAATACTACTTCATAGTTTCATTGTTTATTTAGATACAATATAACATAGAATGTTTATGAATGGCGAAGCAATTTCCAACATCGTTTCCGTAAGATGAAAGAATTTCTGTATACCTCCGAAGAGATTACAGAATTCGATAAGCAATCCGCCGTAGACATCCTTTGATGTTACCGGCACTCCGCTGTCCCTTTTATAATCATAACAATAAAGTGAACAATACAATGTTATCAAGTCAGCTCAGTACTGCTCTATCGCTAGACTAAATCATCTGAAACGGTGCGTTACTTAGCTAAAATATTTTTGATATTACGTCAATAAGTCCTTGGTAAATTACATTATTATTCTCGAACCTTTTTATTATAGAGATGGCTTTATGTCGTCTTTACTTTGGTGATAAAGTTTGAATATATTTCCTAGAAATGTAATAACTATTAAACTGATTTTAGTAATTGCTTTAAATAATAGAATTTCTTTATTAACTTAGAAAATCGGAGTAAATATTGTTTAAACAGATTCATTAAATTCTCTATTTGAAATGTATTTTAATTAAACGATTAAGGTAGTGGCATTAGTAGTTGACCATGTACTAGTAGTTGACCGCTTTGTATGAAAATTTAAATAATAAGCGTTGTATTTATTGTACCTAATAAAAAAAAAAATTACAAGTAGCTGGTGCCATCTATTAACAACTGCAGAAAGCTCAGAACTAAAGCGCGTTGTGTGTAGCAATGGCCGACAGTTGTTGTTGACAGGTACAACTGTGTGGCACGTTTCTTGATTGTATTATCTAATTTAACTAGAGAACAAGTGTTTTTGTGGAGATAAATAAGTCACACAAATAAATTCTTCAGGTAAGATTTACATTTAAAATATTTTTAAAGGTGTTTTCTTTTAAGTTCAAAAGTTTTTAACAATATAACCTCACATATCGAGTGATATTTTGGGGTGGTCATCTACTGAATGGTATTTTTTGGAAAGTTCAGTAATTGACAGACAGTGGTCAACTACTGATTCAATTGTCTTAACATAGTTATTGTATTATACATGTATTTTCATAATCAACTTAGCCACATAACATTACAGCTCTTATCCAGATTTATAAAACATGATGGGTTTTAGTAGTGGACCACGTGGTCAATTACTAAAGCATGATGTGGTCAACTTTTAACACACAATTTATAAAATGTTGACAAGTTGTTTTTATTGCAGGGTATTTAAATATTATTTTCAAGATGCCTGTAAACAAGAACACATTTCTAAACTACAGTGAAGATGCTATGAAAGCTGCAGTTGAAGAGGTTCGCCTGCACAAAATATCTATCCGAGCCGCTGCAAAAAAATTTGCAGTTCCCAGAACCACATTAAAATATAAATTAGAGGGTAAATCCCCAATGGAAAGAAAAATGGGCCCTCCTTCAATTCTAACAAGCAAAGAAGAGGCTGAGATAAGCAAGTGGGTAGAGAACATGGCACATGCTGGTTTTCCAGTTACCGTTGAGCAGCTGTGCATGAGTGTGGAGAAGTACATAAAAGACGTGAAACGTGATACCCCTTTTAAAGATGGAAGACCAGGCAGGACGTGGGTTATAGGTTTTCTGCGGAGAAATCCTGCGATTTCAAAAAGAGTTTCTCAAAACTTAACTGCCTCACGGGCAGCAGTCACTAAGGCAAACATACTGAATTGGTTTTCAGAAGTGAAGTCCTACATTGGAAAAGAGTATGGTGATGAGATCTTGGAAGATCCATCTCGAATATTCAATTGTGACGAGTCTGCTTTTTTTTTAAATCCTAAGGGCCCCAAAGTTCTTGCTAGAAAAGGAGATAAAACAGTTTATCAAAAAGTTAATGTTGATGAGAAGGAGTGCGTTACAGTTTTGCTAACTGGTAGTGCAAGTGGTGAAGTAGCTCCCACAACTTGCGTTTACAAATATAAGCGTATTCCTCAAGATATAGCAGAAAATTTTCCTAAGGAATGGGGGCTAGGAAAAACGGATTCAGGATGGATGACATGTGAGGCATTTTTTGAATTTATTGCCGATATTTTTCATCCCTGGTTATTACAAAAACAAATAACTTTTCCAGTCATTCTTTTCGTGGATGGCCATGCGTCCCATTTATGTTTGCAAACAAGCCAATTTTGTGAAAAAAATGGGATAATTTTGGTAGCTTTGTTACCGAACGCCACCCATATTTTACAGCCTATGGATGTTGCAGTGTTCAGAAGCCTCAAAGAAGCATGGAGGAAAAAAATCCATCAATGGAGGATGGACAATGTTGTTCAAGGAGGTTCTCATATCCTAAAAAAAAAAGATTTCGCAAAGTTACTGCAAGAAGTGATACTTCAAAATATTACAAAATCTATGTTGTCCAATGGATTCAAAAAATGTGGATTGTTCCCGTGGAATCCGCAAGCTGTTGTGATACCAGACCAAGGATTATCCCAAGAACAAGAACGTAATTCAACCGTGATGAAAACGCAATACCTAAAGCGGGGTTTGGATTTTCTTAACGACATGATGGGAGCAGAAAAAGTATCTATTTTTGAGGCATCTCAAGGTACTTGGAATGGAGATCCACTGGACACTTCTTTATTTAAATTGTGGAAGAAAATAAAAATAGAGACACTTTCTTCAGAGGCTGAAGAAAATTTAAACTGTGTTGATGGGGAAAATATTTCTGACGGGCCGGTCAGAAATGATGATTTCCCACAAGCAACAGAGGCCTCTACTAGGATTGCTGATAATTTATTAGCACACCTCGATTCTTCAGAGATTCTTTCTGATGGAATAAATATAGAAGAAGCTTCTGTAATGGACTTAGATGTCATTACTGCCTTGGATCCAAATGCTTCGGATTCAGTTTCAGTAATAGAGGCATCTAGCAGTCTAAATAAAGAGAACGTGGCAGGTCCGTCACACAAGGAAATACCAAGTCCATTTAAGAGGCACTTCTTTTATCCTGCGTTTGAAGAAAACAAGAAAAAAAGGATAATGAGGGAAAGAATGCCAACGATTGTGTCCGGAGAATTGTGCCAAAAATATTTCGAAACCAAAAAGAAGAAGAAAGAGGATCTTGAGCAATTAAAGATAGAACGAGCCACTGAAAGGCAACGAAAGAAGGAAGAGAATGAAAGACTAAAGAAAAATAGGGTCAAAGTGGTGAAAAATAAACACATTAAAAGTGTATCAAAGATTCTTTCAGATAGCTCTGACTCGAGTGTCGATGTTTCTTCTGGAGATAGTGTGGTTTCAAAATCCTCGGGAGATGAAAACTTAAGCAACCTAAACCCTTCTAGAAAACCGTTATTAAAACAAATTAATGAATATGTTATTTTCACATACGATAATAAGTATTACCCTGGCAAAATAATTAATGTTACTGAATATACTGCAACAATTTCATCCATGATACAGTGTGGTCGCTTATGGAAATGGCCCGAGAGACCTGATGTTCTTGAATATCAATGGAAAAATGTGACATCCCATATAAATGAACCCAAAAAGACCAGTAAAACGCGTAATGTTTACTCTGTTCCTGAGCTAGATTTCATGTGGGATTAAGTTTCCAAAAGACCTATCTGCCCTTCCAGTTCTAGCGTCCGTCACTGAATATTATATTTTTTCTATATTATAATTAAAATGTTTGAGTTTTGACATATCTGTGGTCTTATTTACCATAAAAGTAGCTTATATTCATATGGTCAACTACTGATGCTAAATACGGTCAACTACTAATTTTTTCAGATTTTTACTGGTCAACTACTGGAGCAAAAACTTAAATTGGTTCAAATTTTTTTGAAGTGTGTATGTTTTGTTCAATTGAAAAACTTATTAGCAAAACTTAATCTGAAGGGTATAATGATTTCTTTTAAGTACCCACTGAAGTTCTAAAATTTAAATGTGTGTGGTCAATAAAAAAACATTTTAGCAGCGATCTTAAGTGGTCAACTACTAATGCCACTACCTTAATTAATAAAATGATAAAACTTCACACATGTAATACATCTGACGCGAGCCACGCTTTGAAACCGAGCCTAATGTTTGTAGCTTTGGAGAAGGTTCTGGAAAGTTTTAATGATTGAATAATTATTAAGAAGAAGATTTTGATAAATCTGTTCCCACACATACATAAATATTTTGCTTCACTACGACATAAGTAATTATGTACGTGAATTATTTCTATATTAATTCATATCATAAATTTAAAAAAAAAAGTTAAGAGTAAGAAGTAGTAGTAGAGGAAGTAGTAAGAGTAAAAGTTAGTTATAAATGATGTATGAGAGAATTATAGATCTCAAAAAGTGTTACTTTAATGTCTGCGATGGCATGTAATATCTTTAACTTTTTTTCTATATATTTCACAACTAGCTGTCGCCCGCGACTCCATCCGCGCGGAATTAAAAAAAACATAGTAAGTAGCTTATGTTCTTCCAGACTATATTCTACATCTATGCCAAATTTCATCAAGATCCGCTCAGTCGTTTCGGAGACACCTTCAAATAAACATCCATCCATCCATTTAAACATTCTTATTTATAGTATTAGGGTATCTTTTTCATAAAAATCATAACTACACAAATTTATAATCCCATACAAATCAATACGACAGAAAAGAGCCGTTCTTGTGAAAAATCCGTTTCATTAGTTACATTTAAGTATATGTAAGTAAATGTAAGATAATCCAAAATTATAATAATTTACCATTCCATCTTTTAGATAACAAAATAAATAATTAGCGAGAGTGTGCAAAAAATATTAGTTTAAAAGACAGTTTGAATGACCTCATCACATTAATACGGTTCAGATATTTATCTCGATATTTTTGTCTGGGCGTTGTAAATAAATTGTATCTCATTTTTTCATTCCAATCAAAAATAAACCTTACATCTTGTAAATAGAGTTTTAACTTGAATTACTTACTAACTTCAGAGTAAGTTAAATAAACGCCAGTAGGGTCGGCTTTTATCCTTCACATCTTTGTTCCGCTGTCAATCTCAGGAGTTTGTAGAGATAGTTTTAAAACTTTAATCGCGGTCGAAGTAATAAAAGGATTATGCATTAGTTGTGGATATTTTATGTAAAATTTATTTACTAAATACAATGATTAGCTTTTAGTTATATTGTTGACAAAATTTGTATTTATTTGTTTTGTTTTCAAGCAGTACATTCGAAACGAGAATTTCATTACTATCGTCTAAAAGGAAAGAAATGTTATAATTTTTAAACTTTAACTATGTTGGCTAATAAACCATTTATAATATTACTAGCTGTATCACAAGATTTCAAACTCTCGCTCTTTTATTACTTAAAAAAATCTACACTATAATATATTTTACTAGAATCATAAACATGAAAGTTTAGATGGATAGATGTTTGTTTGAAGGTATCTTCAGAACGGCTCAACAGATCTTGATGAAATTTGGCACAGATGTAGAACATAGTCTGGAAGAACAAATAGGCTATTTATTAAGGTTTTTTTTATTCCGCCCGGACGGAGTCAAAGGCGAAGTTAATAACTGCATTTTAATACAATTTATCTACTTATATAGGTTTCCATTTAAAATCTCCTACATAAAATAATTCAACTTTATAAGAAATCTCTTAGAATTAATATAAATGTCACTTCATAAAAATCGTATCCTAGTTAATTTTCCCAGTACTCTTTATAACTGTCATTGATCAGTTGTAAACCTCGACAATATGTTATCGGTCTAGTCTAGACTGACAAAGTCACTCAATTACCTTGAAATTTTCTTTAAAGTTTAAATATATTATGTGTCTATTGAAGATTGTCAGACACAGTTACAGGTACACTCTAGATTATCCTTTTTCTTCTGAAGAAGCGAATTGTGCTATACCCATGCTGTAAATAATAAAAACCTGCCTCCTCGTATGTGTTACGGGCGGAAGAGTTATGCATGTTTCACTTTACAATAACTTTTTGCCGAGATTATTTCGAATATATTTAGACCGATTATAGACCGACGAAGTTTACAATTTATCGGTAGCATTAAGTATGACGTTTATTCGGCTTCACAGACCGACATTATTCCTGGAATAACTTTCCACCCGGGAGAATAAAGAAATAAAAGTTTTATTTAAGATTGAATTACACAAAGTGTTTTTAATTTTTAAAGAAGGATCTTTAGAAAAATGTATAGAGTAAAGACATTAATTGGTTTAAAATTTAATTCGAACTTAAATGTAATGCAATCTTCACAACTATATTATTTTTAACTAGATTTTAATGTGGTGAGTGTAAAAAACGTTTCAAAGAAATGGGTAGGAAATAAACGTCCTCAACTGGAAACAACATCACTTCAATAGTTTGATAAGTGTAGTAGAATGGGATCTCAATATATTTCCTAAAATCTGTCAGCTTTTATTCACAACTACAATCTCTCCCTTGAAATAAACATTGGGAATGTGATGTGATTTAAAGAAGTTTACTTTTTACCTTGATAATTTAAAATAAAGATAATTTATCGATACACATTTCTGAGAAAATTTTATTTGAAAAAAAAAAACATCACTTTAAATTTGTTGTAAACTCAATATTTTCATAGTAACAAAATACAAAAGGTTTTTATAGTGAATTTTCGTCCATGCGAATAAAACTATACCAAAGTTTATAGTTGGTTTTTATTAAAACAGCGTGTAACAAAGGATAGGGCCTTTTATTTTATGTTTGTTTTATAAAGTTTACAATTTAATTGTTGGTTTTCACTGCCAGAACATCTTTACAAATATGTTGACACACGTATTTTTCGAAAATGAAAACGTAAGTTAATGCCTGTAGACTAGCATTTCGAATCTTTTCCTCGTCTTCCCCACAGCCGCTGTTCCGCTAATCTTATATTCCACTCGCGAAACAAACTTACTATTTGTTCCTACAAATCCTTCGTCTGTCTTTCAAATAAGAAAAAAAGAGTACATTTATATACAAAGATACTTTTTCTTTTACATTTAAAGAATAAAGATTTTGTTAGAGTTTCGCAAAGTTAACAGTAAATAGCGTTACTTTAAAATAGGATATGATCATTTAATCTGAACGCAGTAAAATTTTCCTCAGGCAATATCAAAAAATTTGCATATAATTTGAAGCAATGAAGTAAGGCAAGTTGATCCTCTGAAGTATAATAAAGTTCAGGAGTGTGAATAAATGAGATTTTACGAGCAACAGCCCCTCGGCGTGTAGTTGCGGGGTGATTACTCAATGGGTGGTTTGTGAATTGTGCTCGATGAGGCCTCAAAGTCTACTCACATTGATTACTACATTAAATGTTAATTAACTTTAACAATACTTTGGATAAAAAAATAAAGATTCAGCGTGTAATTGAGATAAAACAAGGATAAGTTACGAATTTTCATTGTTAATGTAAAATTCATGAGCAGTAATAAAATTCATGGAAATTAAAACAAACTTAAGAAATTTTTATTACATTCTGTAATATAACACTTCTATTCGAATTTAATTTAGCTTTCTTTTAACTTAATTTAGATTTCTTATTCTTTTTCCATCTAGCAGTCAAATTATTTTTATAATTTTATGGAATTTTGTTCTAATCTCAAGATTAACAATATGTCTTAATTAATTAATAAATAAATAAAACTTATTACGTCACATGATATTACATTTTGTTTAAAAAACAATATTTACTCATTTGATCATTGATTCGAAATCATGTAAATAACTTGCAACAATAAAATGATTTTGGAATAACATTCATCAACAGAATTGGACAATAAACAAACGAGGTAGGGCAAAAAAGACGTAAAAGTAGGGTATAAAGTCTAATTAATCTCTTTTTCGACATCGGTATCCATTTGATGTCGATCGTTCCACTTCGTTGTAAAAAAGGCAAAGCGAGTGTGGCTGCAGTCAGTCAACGCGCAGAGCAAATAGCAGTGGTCAAGCGGTCGCTAGAATACAGAAATTGTGTCAAACGAAACGGTTACTAACCTCTTTTTACCGAACATCCAGATCGAAATCTAATTTTCAAATTCCTACACGAAATCTGAGATATACTGTACCATATTAGTAAGCGGTAAAGATATTACCAGTGAAGAATGTTTTTATAAAGGATAAACTAGTGCCCAATCCAGCCTAATGTTTAGTTGGTATGTAGCCGAAAGATGGTATACTCTTCAAATATCTTGGCGGTCTAAGGTCATCAGCACGCTGCGCAGTGCCAAACATTTACCGTGGGTTTCGGAGACCAAAAACTCTGTTTAAAATTTATTATTATCTATGTTTTTTCAAAAGTAATGACAGGGAGACAATACGTTTTATATAGATAATATATATTTTGGACTCAGAAACCTACTATTAAACGCGCTAATCTAATGTACTACATCACATTTTATAAGTGTAATTTAAATTTTGCGTAAATGGTAATTTAACTTTCTAATGGCTCGTAATATCAAAGGGGCGCAATACGCTTCCATAACCTTACAAAATTGAATACAAAGTTCTTTGGAACTGCTCCAGTAAACTAGAAATAAACTTTTCTTACATATGTTATATAAATAAATAATGTAATAATGGTTTCGTATTATTAAACATACATATTATGATATATATCTAAAATTATTTTAGTAATCTTAGTAAACCGACTGTTTTTTACTTGTTATTTTTCTGAAATTTTACATTAATTCAGTTAGAACGAAAATATCCTTTAATTGAGTAAGGAAAGACTAAGATTTTAATAATCTAAAAACCATTAAAGTTTTTAAAGACAAAGGAACGTGAATGAATGAGCTGAATGAAACAAAAGAATTGGAAGGATAATAAGTGACCTAATAGTTCTATCATTAGCAGTTTGATCGAATCATTCTGTTAATGAACTGATCGCTTCTTGCGCGTTCTATTGATTTGATTAGCTAATCACCCTGATATAATAATATCAATATTTTGACAATAGACTATATTTAAGTAGATTAAAAAAATTCTAAAATGATGTCATAGTTAACAACCCTTTTCTATACTATCTTTGATTTTCATTTTCGTACCTGAAACAAATATTACAGCAAAAACAAAATAAAAATTGTTTAAACGCTTAAAAATTAAAATTAAATAATTATTATTCGACAATAGTTATTAACAAAATAATAAAAGCTTTTAAAAGTAATCCACAAAAAGCATATTTCATTAATTATAAATAAAATTTTAAAGTCTAAAAAAAATAACTTTACCGGTTACTTTATCAAATAGTTATACTTATACATAAATAGCTTATGTAAAGACAAAGAGCGAAGTTTTCAAAGAATGAAAGCGTTCCTAGAGCTATGTACTTGTACTCCAAGAACTTCCTTACACTTCCCCGGTTCAGTTTTAAATAGTTAATTACTAGCATTGAATAGAACTTTCTCCTTTGAAAGCTTAGATATTATAAAATAACTTAACTTTAGTTTAAAAAAGCTTTTCTTCTCTTAGTTTAATTAAACTTGATAAAATTAATATTTTTATAGGTCAGTTTTTATTACTAAATAAGTTATTTAAGATTACTGATTACTTAATCGAAGGAAATGAATCACAAAAAAATTAAGAATACGTCAGTAATCTTTGTAAAGAAAAAAATATTTGAACACTTACGCTAGACAACTCGTACAACGAAAAAGTAAAATAGTAAATTCTACGATGCATTTATAAATACTACAAAGTACTAAAAATTCTTAATATCGATTCACTTCCATAAATAGTGTTACCCGCTCATTATATTTGAAAAAAATAGGGACAAGAATATGTTTTAACACAAGTATGTGAGCAGCAGAACTTCAGCAGTTTGTGTGTAAACTGTGAAAAACGCGATAAAGATCAATAGATTGCGAGAAAAGCGAAGAGACGATATCACAACACTAAATCAGCACCACTTTCATTACGGCACCGGATAAAAACATTCCGTCCCACTTTTATTTCAGCTTTATCTTCAAAGAATAAAATAAAACCAACGTACGTTACTCGAATTCTAAGCAATTCTGCTGAGAAAAAAAACGACTGATGAGTTAAATAAATCAGTTCTTTTTATCACAACTGACGTCATGTCTACTTTGACCTTTATCAAGATTCTAGCTGCCGCAGAATCGGTAAATGGTCTCCTTTAGTGAAAATATAATATGAGAAGTCTACACTAAAGGGCTTCCTTAGTAAAGATTTCCATTGGTCTTCTTCTGAGTATAGCAGTAGGTGTTAAAAATTTATTAAACTTGAATATTTTAGGACACTCGTACCTATCAAGGACGGTACCCATTTGATGTAAATTGCTTTCGATGAATTTCTCTCAGCAATGACAGATTCTAATTGAATTTAGTCGCTTAAAATAGATTTCTTAGTCACGTATTTATATATTGGTGAGTCGCTCGCAGTATTGATAGGAATGAACTATTCAATGCCGTAAATTGACAGGGTCGGACTTGTCAATATTAAGGTTACCGAGAAATTATGCCGTAGCTTTTGCCGTTTATTTTATTTTATAGAAGGTAAGGAAGTAACTTTTTAATGCTAAATATTATATTTATCCTTCTATAGTATTTTCCTCATCATTCATTCATTGTTTAATGTGACAATAAATAAAGATCAGGCGCATAAAGTATGAGGTGTGACGTAATGATATCGTTGTTTTTATAGCTGCTCGTCGGATGTTTATTGTGAATACGCCTCTTTTATATCACGTTATGGTTTATTTATTACGAGCCATTGTTATAATAAAAGTAATACCTCAATAATAGCTTGTACCATTTTGTAAATATATGGAAATGTAAATAAATTGCTTCTCTTTATGAAATATTATAATTATAACAAAGGTTTTGTAAGTTTATATTTTTATAGTTTTAGTTTATAGTTTAGTTTTAGTTTATATTTTTATGATTGTCACAAAAATATTTCTTTGAAAAATAAATAAAATGCTTTTAATGATTTTTTAATATTAATTTTCGTATATTTTCAAACTGCAACTATAAACTATTAGGTCGTTAATTACCACTAAAACTGTTCGAGGAAGTAAAATAATGGAGGTAATTTTGCAGTTGGCGTAAATTTGCGCGATATTTCAGACGTCAGGTTAACATGTCCGCATAGTTGGCGGGAAGTATGCTCGACTTCGGCGGCCTCTGAACTACACTACGACCCACTTCACAACTTTGCTATGTAGGGTCGCATGTCATATTACGTCATTTATGTACCTACTAACTGTTCACATGTGACTTTACTTTTTAACCCTAATTTCTATCAATTCTTCACTATGTGTTTCACACACTCTTGTAGTTTATTGGTTGTATTTTTGAACATCCTTTCTTCTCCTTTGTATTTTTTGTGTGTTCTTAACTCTACCGTTTCCACAACACCTTAAAATTACTTCACAAATTATCAGGTTTGATTGTGGTAGAGCAGCAATTTTAATGAGTTTACTACAGGACCGTTGCGATGTAACCCGGGGCTGCAAGACCTGCAGGGTGTCTTGGTACCGGGCCTATAGGCGTCCGGGCTACATTTAGGGACACCCCAGGGCAACCATTATGGTAAAGACGGCCCTGATAAACTACATAGAATATGTATTAAGATCTAAAAATAAATGAAGGGAGGATTTTCTTGAATCGGAATAAATTTTATTTGCGTGACGTAACAAAGTTTAGTTTGCGTTAAGAAAAAGCGGTGAAGCGAGCGCTGCGTCATCGGGGAACTGGGTCAGCGGCTGACCGCGTAATTAATCACCCTCATTTAGATATTCAACGAGATGAATAAGGATTTATCCCGAAGGATTTGTGCCGGTGAGCTATTTAAGGTCGCCCGCCTGGAGGTGGCATCAATCGCCTCGAGTTATACCTATATGTATGTAGTTGCTTGTCCTATGATTTTCATTGATTTTTTTTTTAATTCTTTAAGATACTTCCCTTAAATTCTTACATCCTTTTTAATTCTTACCTTAGGTAGCCTTTCCTTGAGAATAGTCATATTAACAGAGATTTTGGCTGCACTAGTTACGCTTCGCTAAGTCTATGGCCCTTGCGTTTTACATGTTATGTTCTGTTAAATTGACGAAATATTGAACAACATGTCACTATTCAAATAAACTTTTTTGCTCATAATATTTTGTCTATTTACAAATACACATTTTTAACCAACTTAAAATAGAAGGAGGTTCTCAATTCGTTGTACGTTTTTTTCTTAATTCTAGGTTACGATTTTATTATTATGTATTACTCTGAAGTTTGGATTTCAATTGAATATTTTAACTACTCTCCGCCATGAATTGGATCGTCTTTAAGTAGTCTGTGGCACTCTATGTGCTCTCTGTCCAGCTAATCTGTGCTAATGCGTGTGCCGTGTCCGAGCCTCTACATTCTAGTGCCACCCACTGTTTGTCTCCAACATATTGAAGCTAAGTTTTCACCGCATATCGGTTTAATTCTCACTTGAACCAAAGCTAGTATTAAGGGAATTACCTAAGTTAAGATATCATCAGAATTTCTGATGATTAGTGGTTTAGACATAGACTATACCTTCTTTTCGCGAATTTTTTTTTAAAACTCTACTAACACTGGCCTCAGAAAATAAGTAAATACTTTTAATATATACTTAAATAAATTATTCAACGTAAAATAAGTCGATTAGGAAAAAGTTCGCACAGAGAGGAAATCTTCAAGGAAAAATAACATTCGAGTTTCCTGTAATTTTACTCAACAATTTTCTTCCGCCTGAAGAGTCGGCGCCGCGAGAAAATAAAAATAATATTATGTCGGCTGGATTAGGTTAGGATTAGGTTTTGCAAATGTTCACTAAAGGTAAAGTTTTTTTATTCCATAACAAATGATTTGTTTTATTTGGTTTTTGTGATGTAAATTACAAAATCTGAAATAACTTTTTATCTAAGCTGTTATCCCAAAGGAGGGATGGTAATTAAACATTAAATATGTATCAAAATTAAAAAAGATTAATACAAGAGAAATTTAAAAGAGCCGTCCAATTTAATAATAATAATTAATTTATTCTATTATTATTGGTAATAATTTACTGGTGATTTTAATTTTATTTTAGTTTACAAGTTAATTATTTCTCATTTTACTTAAAGTAAAAGGCAGCAAGTACAAGAAATGTACATTAGCGCTTTGTTTCTAAGTCAGTTAATTTGTTGCTTTACTTTGTTAGCAGAGACAAAGGATAACAAAGAGGGAAAAAGTTGAATTACACTACAGGGTGTTCTATATTAAAATCTTACTGATGTTATAAATGCAAATGTTTAGATGGATGTTTGTTTGTAGGTATTTCTGAACAGCACAACGGATCTTGATGAAATTTGGCACAGATTTAGAAAATAGTCCGGTAGAACACATAGGCTACTTATTAAGTTCCTTTTTATTACCGCGCGGACGGAGTCGCAGGTGACAGCTAGTACTTAATGAAATTAATAGTTTTATAATATTTGTTCGAGACTAAATTGTCAATTTCAACATTATAACTTCAAGAGGCTTTCGGGTGTTAAGAGCGTTCACTAATTTAACCCTTTTTCATTTAGTAATATAATAATGTTCCTTTGCGGAATAGAAGGTTTAGTAATTTAATTACCACGGACAACCAAAGCATCTTCTGAAAGGGAAGTCTTCAAAGAGCGTATAATATTTTCGACAATTGATTTATATAACAAATTATGCTTAGATTTAATAACTAAATAAAAGTAAAAATAAAAAAAGAAATTTGTATTTTTTTTCAAATAACATTTATAAACACTAAAGATAAGAAATAATAATTAAAAATATATATGTATAAAACCAGCATCCAGTAATCCCAGTTCTACTTTAACATATTTGTGATGAAATATATATGCTAAAAATTTACATATTAATGTATACATAGTATTATATCGTAGGGAATTAAGCGTTGGGCGGAAGTAAGATAACTTCGATGTAACAGTAATGCCTCACGACAAATTGCCAAGGATTTATAGTGAATAGTTCACGCGGGGCAAATTGTTGCAAAGCTGAAACTATTTGTAGATAACTGTATATTGATTTGTCCGATAACTTCAGTAATTATAGTCTTCTTTCCCTTCCCATGCTTTTCTTATAAGGCAAGGATGGAAATGGAAGTGGATATAATGATGGAGGGACGCATAGGAAGATAAATGTTTTATTTTTGTGCGTCTCCTCCGTCCATTAAAGGTAAGTAATGCATCTGTAATTGCGGATGTTTGTGGGAAGCGGTCACTTCGCTATTACGGCGAATTCGGATGGCCGCTTGCTCGTTTGCTACCTTATAATATAAAAAGTCCGCGACAATTTTAAAGGACAATATAATCGCAACTCAGTAAAATTTTGGTGAACATTTATGAGATTAAATTGGTACCATTCTGTTCCAAAACATTCAATGTAACGTTAATTTAAAACGGAGTTATTTCAACAGTATCAAATGATTAACAGTGATTTAATTTTAATTAGTTCATTACTAACCGCGACTTTCTGACAACAAAATCTCTGTATAAAACATATCGTCATCCCTGTCATTATCTTTGACAAAACAAAGGCTGACAACGCATCTGTGATTCCTCTGGTATTGCAGATGTCCACATGTTCCCGCTGCTCGTTTGCCACCTTCTCTTATAAAAAAAGAGTTAACAATATGTTTAAAACGGAGATTTTGATCTCAGAAACCCACGGTGAGACGTACTGCGTTCGACATCCGCATTTCATGTTTATACTGAAAACCTAATTAACCTTGTATCGAGAAATTGATATAACCTACTGTTTATTAATTAAATTAATACTTAACATATTAAACACCCACCACCATTGAGTTGAATTTCTTGATTAATAAAATATTTTTCTTATCCTATTTCCTAGGTAGGAATTGCACATATAATTGCTTTTCAGGTGTAAAGAACAGCCCTTGCCTGGCGATAAGGCTTTCGGAGGGCGGTTCAGAGTCGGGCAGGGGTTGAAGTTTGTACTTCAGAATGACAGAGGCGATGGCGTGACGAAGATTCAGCAAGGCGAATCGTTGACCTGACGAGTTAAACATTGTAACTTAATAAAGAAATGGTAAAATATCGATTTGAAACACTGAATATTAACTTTAGCCAACTGAGTATAATGAAATAGATAATAAATAGATACCACGCATGAATAACGGTCTTCCGTACACGAGGCTACATAAATTATACGCAATACCATGTATTAGAAATTTTTGAAAAGGGAGGAGCAACAAACGACTCGCATTGACGATTCAATGTTCTGTGTACGCAATGCGTGACATCATACTCGAGGCGAAGGGATCGAACAATGATATCTGAGATTTGCGTAGCCTTGACTCACGTCATTGTGCAACTTAAGTTGCCATCAGCCAAAAATGAAGACTTTAAATTAATTTGATGTATTACCTATGCAGTTTCGTGGCCCCGCTCCAAACGGCAGGAACCCTATAGACTTCTTCACCGGGCCGTCATCCGTGAGGAATCGTTCCGGGATGAATTTGTCTGGTTCAGGATAAACAAGAGGATCGTAACGCATCCCTATAGAGTTGACCAGCACGGGGGTTCCCGCAGGGATCGTCAGATTCTCATCCACTTGATAGCTCCCCGCCGCCATCCGGTCTATCCAGCCTAGCTGAGAATACTTACGTAAAGTCTCTGCAAATTCAAATAACAGTTTGTTGAAAATATCATTTTTTTATATTTCACACATTTGTGGGCGTAGAAAAAAAATGTAAGTAGAGTTGAGGATAAGACGATAGTGAAGGATATTATTGTATTTTGAACTAAGAAAATCTTAATCTTACTAATACTATAATTATAAATGCCAATTTTTGGATGGATGGATGTTTATTTGAACGGTTCAACGGATCTTGATGAAATTTGGCATAGATATAGAGCATAGTCTGGAAGAATACTTAGGCTACTAATAAAGTTTTGTTTTAATTCCGTGCGTACGGAGTCGCGGGCGACATCTAATTAAAATATAATAACAATAATGAGCCACACGTAATGTTTAATGCAACCATACCTACCATTTATAACGCTATCCAAATAACTTAAATTACTAATTTCATTTCTATAAAGATAATCATCACCCGTTAGAGGTCTCGCTTCTGATACTTCTTTGTAAAGCTTGTCCTATAAACAAAAACGTAATTGCAGAGATTGCATTCTTCAAAAGAATTAGAAGACATAAGATATTTTAGACATAAGATTTTAATTAAAAAAATGACTACAGCCTATCTAATAGATGTCTAAAGAATGAGTGTTATTGTGATTTCCACAATATTGCCATCCCTTTCAATCTCTTTGAATAAAGAAAAGAAATAGACAGAGATAGTTACAATCACCTGAATTCTTTGATCAAACGCGAGCTCGTACATGCAGAAGGTGAGAGCGTTGGCGGTGGTGTCGAAGCCGGCTTGCAGGAATATTATCAGCTGTGCTATTATCATGTCTTCTGAAATCTCTGGAAAAATAACATATTTTAAAATTGTGCAAAATAAAAAAAATAAACGAAGTAAGAATTTCTGCAAAAGGTCACATTTTAGTCTTTTGTTAAACTTTCTTCTACTAGTCTTTTTTTACCAGATTGTAAGTGTAAAGTGACCATCAAGAACTATACTTTTTAGTAGACAAACTACATTGAAAAAGAAAAATTCTGTGGGAAAGAAAAGTTCCTTGTTGATCATATTGATATGATCGCCAAAAACTTGAATATCATGGTGATCTGATTAGAATTACATAATGATAGGTGAGAGGATACAATTGTTGATGATGATTGAACTCTTACCCATATTCTTAAGAACGTGGTCCTGTTTTAGTTTCCTCAGTGTATCCAGTAGACTGTGAGGATTCGTGATTTTAGCTTCATAACCTCCTTTGCTATTTAAAACTGATCGATATATTTTTCTAAAAAAAGCAATTGTCGAATTCGGAAATGCTTTAGCCTTTAGGAACCTAAGAAATTAAGATCGATACAATGAGAATCAAAGAAAAACTACAACTAAATAACTAATAGAGTAATTTATAAGTTATTCAGTTTTTTTTAATTTATGTTACTCACCATAAATAATTATCTATAATGTTAGCATCAAAAAACAAAACGATCCAAGTAAGTTTTCTGAGTAAGTCAAATTTCAAAAGTACTAAAGTGAATTTTCGTAAAACGCTCTCTCCTGTGAGTGTGGCGTGACCCTCCGCGCCCAGTGTCACCGCGCCTATTATGTCTGTCGTATAGTCGCTAAATAATTGCTGAAACAATCATAAGTTACTCGCCCCCACCCCCTTCACCGACTACCGCGTCCTGCGCTCGTCCTCTCAGCACCGTCAGACAACGTACGAGTAGCCGATATGCATTTGTCCTTTGTATTGCTTTCATTCCATATTACTTAGTTCATTATTGTTTTGTATAGTTTTACTTCTTTTTTGCCAGTTATTTGTTTTTGTTACTTGTAATTTTCTTATCAATATGGGTTAAAGTACGATTTAATGGACTTTAATCATATTTATACTTGTACGACTTATTTCGATTCTTTCTTTAAACATTAAAAACAAGATATATGTATATGAATACATAATAACTTCGACATGGAATATTTTTATAAGTTTTTTGTAAAGTACATAATAGTAAAATTGAACCAACTATTTATGTAATACATTTGATAACTTTACCGGCCGCGTTTTGGCCACCTTACTGGACGTGTGACGTCACGAGACTATCGACAAAGCTTCTGCGCACGAGTAATATACATAATCACACTTTTAGCAACACTTAAAAATGCCTCAAACACTATCCCTAAATGTTATTCCAGTATCAAGCAAAAGTTCTAGAATGTCTTTCAAATGTCGTTAGTATTGTAAAAGACCTAAATAAAACCTATCAAAATTCCATACCATTTGTTCCTTTTTTTGCTTATCTTTAAAGCCTGTGTCGCATATGCAGGCTGAATTCGAATCATTTAGCAAAATGATTCGAATTCAGGCTGCATATAAAGATAAATTTTCCTTACCTTTAGATTTACTTGATTCTTCTCAGACATGTCGCCGTTAATTCTCAATACAAGATCATTTGTTTTACATTTTATTACTCCATACAAATTCTTAATTTTAGTCGAAGTAAAAAGGGAACTTAATTTTCTTCGCAACATTGACCAGTATGGTTCCTGCAAAGTATTTGGAATAAACATTGCACTTTAATTTAATTATGGTAAGTACAATTTTATAGGGAGAAAAGGAGAATTCTATTGCACTCAAACCATTTGCTAGTCTTAGAGAAAGTCTTTACCTTTAAAGTGAATATATTTTTGCTTCCGACAGCGTCGTTGACAGGTGACCTTACAAACCTCTGTTTGAAATTGGCTGCATCTTTGACCAGTATCCTGTGCGCTGCTTGCGGACAATTGACTACCAATGCCGGCTTGCAGAACAACCAGATGCCCACGTACGGCGATTTATACAGGCTGTGTGCCCGCTTCAACAGTATTGTCTAGAATTATTTAATAAGGAATAAAGTAGTGCTTGTGAAGTCAATGAATAGGATTATAGTACATAACTGGCTATAACATCTTACAGCGTTGTATCTCTGTAATAAATGTACGTTCCCCAATAAGGGAAGGGGAGGATGGCTGGGCACTCCTCGTTGATTCCAGTACAGCCTCAGTCTGCGCCAGCGAATGTACAGCAGTGCAACATAGCACGCGAACACAGCTGATAGTAAATACATATACACCTGAAATAATGATCATTTAGAAATTAGATTAATTAAACTTTGGTTAACTTAAAATCGAACAATGTTATTGCGCAATTCATTTTTATTAATGCTAATGCCGTTTAAAAATATTTACCATATGTTTAATTAATATGATGAGATGAAGTAATTAATTATAAAGATCTGATAAGTCTCTAATTTTGTATACCCTTAATAGATAAAAATGTTGCATAGTAATGAATAATAAAACTCAAACAAAAATCCACTTACTGCCATCATATATTCTTTCTCGTCGTGTGTCGTTTCTTTCTCAAAGCAGTAATATTTGTATCTATAAATTTTGACAATTTAAGCAATGGTAAGCACAAGAAACTCAAAGGCGCCTAACTTGTATGTAAAATATTAAGTTGGCGTGATGCAGGACTTCTAAACACCGAGTGGTAAGTGCACAACTCTGTGCCAAGCCTTATAGCTACCTCATTCTTGTTTGTATACAGAATGTTTCTTAACGGATAAAAAAATTATTTAAATTACATAAATTACACACGTTTTATTTGAACAAGAAAGTTTTTAAAGATTTAAATTTTTTAATGCAGGCATGGGCGCAGCTTTTGAAATAGGTGGTAGAAAAAAAACTCACAGCATTTCAAAGATGGAGAACGAAATTACATTTGAAGTAATTGTGTGCTAATTTTCAGTCGAAAACCTGATTTTTTTACGAAAAAAGAATTAACATTAGATATGGTATTGAGGTCGTTTAGCTCCACAAAGTTTTTGATCTGTCCATTAAGAACCATCCTGTATATAATGTTTCTACATAGAAACAAGTTCCAACTTTTTTCCTTGTACTTATTGTTACTAAAATATTGGTAATTCAAATGCATATTTTTGAATGACATTGTAATACTGAATCAAGTTTTTGCAACTTGTACGACACAGAATCTCTTCCTTACCTCTATATACCTATACATTACATTCTATACAAATATAAATGAAATCTTTGTATATATATATACATCCTTTGTTCTGTTCCTTACTAAAGCAGTAGCAAATGGCAAGTTTTAATGACATAATAAAGTTTATGCCCTAGCAGTCTTCAAAAATAATATAAATATTGTAAAGTTTTTTGAAAAATTTATAGCACTCCGATATTATTTTAATTTTTAAGACTTTTAAATTTGGCATTCAACGCATATCGCAAAAACCTAATAATATATAAAATGGTTATAAATATATAGATAACCTCTGGGACAAAGGCTGACATCATGCTCGTACGATAGTTGAATTATAAAATTAGCAAAATGAAAAAATATGCTATAACTCAGCGTCGTTTTCTGAATTAATTTGTGCAAATTATTTTGGTCAATAAGGCCTAGAAATCATGAAGTTTTGTATTGTATACGTGAATGGCATAAGAGAGATACGAAAAAATAATCGTAATAGATGGAGATCCCAGAGCTGTCAGACTCCAGTTATATTAACAAGGTTAATTGTTATACGATTTAGTAGTTTAATAGTATTCGTATAAAGTATAAGAGAATGTGTACTATAATTACTATTATAGTTACCATGCCCCGTTGGGCATTTTGGCGCTATCACGCGCTGAAGTTGGAAAAAACAGATCTGTCTTTACGTACAAAGCTGATTTTTACATATGTGTCAAAGATATTGTAATAATGTAATAAATTCTGTCAAACAGGTCCGTGAGCCGTTTGTTAAGACATACTCTTAAAAGATGATAACAATATGACTGAACTTTACTTGTTTTATCTTTGACATTCAGGAAACTATGACAATTTCTCCTGCAAGCAAACAAACAAAATATGTAAAATCTATTATATATGGGCATAGAACATGGCATAAAAGAAAAATCCTGACATGACAGCAACAGTGCGAAACGGACCTTGTGATACTTTTTTGATGTTGACAGGGGGGCGCTTATGAGCTGACATATTTAGTTTGACTTATGCCCACCGGATGAGGTACCAGGTCGGACTATACTATAAATCTATATCCATCTTCTGCCCATTTTTTATCTTGAAATGTATTTGGAAAATTATAATTACCAACTGAAACTGAAACGATCGGTTTAATAATAAAGAAATGAAGTCGCAACGCATTTGCAATTGCGGATGTCTATGGGCAGCGATAGCTTCGCTATATAGGCGGATCAGGTGACAGTTGGCTCTTTTATTATACCTCATATTAAAATGTTTTATTTTTGTGGCAAAAGAGTTTATAATTTAAAAAAAAAATGGCACTGAACTATTGAAAACAAATAAAAGATAACTAAGTACTAAATAAAAATGTTATTTGAATATAACATTTTCATTTAGTATGTTTTTTTTATTTGGCCTTCACAAGGTGATGTGAGACTTAAAAAAAAACATAAATAACCACAAGAATTTATTTCGTTTATATGTCACTTTGAAATGCTAAAATATAAGTCTGTGTAGATTTTGCTATTGTCCTTTACACGGGATATATTTAAATGACGTCAGATTAAAGTAGGTCGAGGTAAAAGACAGATCAAAGTCAGATGCTTGTAGCATAAAATTGCTTACGTATAATATTTTTAAAACGCAATTTTAAAAAACACGTATAACCAGAATAATTCAGAGGTTAATAATGAATCCAGGAATATAAAACACGACTAGCTCCAACCCACAACTTCACTCAAATCTTCAAGCAGTTTTAAGAGCGCAATATCCTGCACCAAAAATTTAACTGCATGGAGCTTACAACACAAATACATGTGCCTGCTCGGTCATGTCATATTCGAGGCACTCGTAAAATTACTCTGTTCGCACTAAAACGATGTAAGACGCACGAAGGTGAGCGTGCCTCCTTATGGAGGGTGATGAGGTTGTACAATTATCTTTTCATCGATATTGATTTGTTTGCCGCGTCATCTGCATCGTTCAGGAGAAGTATTGTGCGTGCTATGCAGTTATAAGGTAATTTACTTATATCTGCGTGATATGTAATTGGCCTTTTATCTGCCCGGTGCGAGTGGCGACGTGTCTATGGGGTCTGTGAAATGATCACGTCAATGTCATTCGTAAACTTCATTAATTTTAATTGTTTAATTACTGTAGTTGTGAACATAATTATATAGTATCTTTTATATACATATTCAAGGTATATTATGTAGTCGTTAGTTGTTCCAAATAAATAAAAAGAGAGTAGTTTTCTGTTCTGACAGATGTGTTTTGTACTGCTTTGAATTGTGTCTTTCCGTGTTCTTTTATAGGCATTTCAATTTTGAACATTCGAGGCTCTGTGACATATCACTTGACGCTAATGCAATTAGGTCAAGAACATGACATAGCAACATACATACGTCTTAAATTATAGATTTTATGTTGAGTGTTTGCCATCAATTTTGGATTTTAAAAGGAAAGTGATTTTAATTTATAGTAGTAGGGGATTGTGGGATTTATTCGAGCGTGGCAGTTAAACATATAGGAGGAACCTTAAAGTACTCCCGCCACACAAAGAACTCCATTCCACCTCCATTTATAATATTAGTAAGATATACCTAAGTAATATTCGTCTTATCTTATTACCGACTAGCTGTCGCCCACGACACCGTCTGTGTTAAATAAAGAAAATGTAATTAGTAGCCTATATGTTCATCCAGACTATGATCTACATTTATACCAAATTTTATCGAGATCCGTTGAGACGTTCTGGGGATACCTTCAATCAAACACCCATCTATCTATGTATCCATCAATCAATCCATCTAAACATTCGCATTTATGAGATTATTTTCATTTAAAATAAGTTTTTAAAGTCAATGATTTTTTTTTATTACCACAAGTTATTCGTTTTGTCTCGTTTTTTTATGTATTTCAAATGAAATTCTATTTACCTACAACAATACAATGTACAAAATAAATTTGACAAAGAAATACAACAAAAAAATAAAATTACATACTATTATTTTGGAAGTACAAATTGTCGTACTGAAATCTTATTTCTTACTAATATTATACATGTGAATGTTTAGAATTTAGATGGATGGATGGATTATTTTTTGAAAGTATCTCCAGAACGGCTTCGGTTCCGGAACGGATCTTGATGTAATTTGGCATAGATGTTGATCATACACTGAAAGAATACTGGACTGCGGATGACAGCTAGATATTTCATAAGTATGTTATATATAGTATAAAACATTTTATTAATATTAACACACTATTGATGTATTTTATTGGTACCTTTTAACTTTTAACTAGATCAGAGATCTGTTCCGTGAGAGATGTGTAGAGCCTCTCAAATTGCCAGCGATCTATTTCAGAACAAAGTGAAAGGCGGCTCTGTTCACTAGAGATATCATCGCACCACAATTTATCTTACATTTTCAATGATTGCGCATTTATCTAACCTTGTTATTAGCAAAACATTGTGTTTCTTTTCATGGAAAAATCTCTTCAATCTATATATATATAAAAGAAAGTCGTGTTAGTTACACTATTTAAAAAAAATATTTATTATTAACAAAAACAAATTGCACAACATTATCGGCTCCTTGATTCTTTTGTTCCAGATCGACAAATGATGGCGCTTCTGTCGTAAATCTAATTTGATTCGATCCCAAACAACAAAGGTAATTAAAAAGTTACAATTGCTTTTAAAATCAATTTTAAACTAATTAAATCAGTTCAACTCTTTTTATACTAACTAATTTAAGATTAAAATAGAGAAATGTAGTACTTATTGAATTTTTTTAATTCCACGCGGACAGAGCGGCCGCTGGCGAGAGCCAGTATAAAATAAAAATAGATTTAATTTAAAAAAAATGGTTCATATCATTAAAAATATAAAATGAATGAAATCTATCAGACTTTTTCAAGTGAATTAATTTAATTTATATATAAATTGTTTATCAATCATTAATAGTAAAACTAGTCTACTTATCCACATCCTGTATATAAGTTTCTTAAAAAAACAACAACCCCAAACGTCATATATTGATAGTTTGGGGTTTTCTTTGTTTTATTATTGTTGGAACAACTTTATAAAGAGTCTATATAAATTCAAATGGCTTTAGTTTTCAAGGTTAAAGATCCTTGTAAGTAAAATACCCTATAAGAGTTTTTTCGTTTTTATTTATTGGAGATTTACAGCCGGAGGTCAGTTGGTGAACTTTTTTAGTTGGCAAATTTGTCTAGTCTTTGGAGATTTCTAACTCTTATACTATAACTTGAAATAAAACCTAGAAATTTATATGTTTTTTGAGTTTAACAATTTTATTTTGGTCTTGTTTAAAATTTTCTATTTACATTTTTTTTACATTTGTTATTTTTTACGTTTTTTTAACTTTGTCTCTCTCCATAAATACAATTGTAAACACGTATGCGAATAAAATAGTGTTAACCTGTTTACTTTGTTCGCTCGAGGCTCGCCGCGTATTTTTGCAGGGTCGTTAGCGTTGCATTGAACGTGTGTCGGGGAACAGAGACCTTTACTGGATTTTATTTCTCTCACAACACCGACTGGGAATAATTACTGCCTCTGGCTTTTGACTCTAACAACGTAGAATTGTATTAATTAAAAAATACAGAGTTAGTTAGACTTTATATCAAGCCATATATTAGTTAATTTTATAATTTTTTGAAACAATAGATGGCGGTATCAAATAAATATCTAATAGTTTTACTATAACAAACCTAACTGGTCCCATCTATGTCTTCAAAAGGGCTATTCTTTTGTGTATATAAGCTGGCATAAAAGCGACGAGGCAATGCAGCGGCAGTGAAACATGGCGGAGTGCTGTTGCCGCAATTTTACACAAATCGAATTCCCAACGCGCTCGGGACGCCAGCGCCAGCGCCAGGAGACCGGGATGCGAGGACGCGGGGACGCGGAGCTGCACGATGCGATACATTTGCAATTTCAGTGGGCACGAGGTGCGCTACGAATTGCTTTTTCGACGGAAACAATAAAATTTCTACGTACGGAAGAAGAAAAATTCTTATTGCATTTGTATTTTGCTATTTTATGTGCATACAGAAATAAGTGCCATGATGGTTTGGGGATGAAAGTTTAAACATTATTTAAGTAGAATAGAATTCTTCTCTCCATTATGAGAAATTACAAGGAGTCGAAGCGCAATTAGGATGTAAAATACTCACTGTTTTGTATTGCTATAAAGTTACGTAGTCATCCTGATGTTGGGAATATACTGAAAAATACAACAACATCCCGCCTGTAACCCGGAGTGGTAGGCAGAGATTACAGACCTCCATTTGGTGTGGCCAAATAAACTTCCACAATCCACTTTTCGCCATTTCGGGAGACGAAACGTGACGGGTGGCGAGCCACGTCGCCGTCTTTTCTGCCGGAAATTCACACATATGTGGGGGTTGCGTTACGATGTTTTCCTTCACCGTACGAACCGTCGGATAAATGTACATATGTATATCGAATATCAAAAAACACATTGGTACACTGCGGATTTCGATCGCAGGACCTGCAGATTGCAAGTCAAGTGCTTAACCAATTGATTGAAAAATAAATATTAAAATTTGTAAAGCCATTAATATTTTTTTTAGTCATGCTTTTAATTAATTAGTAATTATCAATATTTATTGGCATTTCCCAGTTAAATACGATTGCACATATTCATTATGATAATGGTCCAATAAACCGCAAAATATCTGCCTGCCTGTTTTATTATGACTATTCACTTTGCGTCCAATAAATTCTGCTAAAGAACCATAAACAGACTTAATGTGAAAATTCATTATGTTTTTATTTATCTTTATTACCAATAAACCTTTTATCTTTATTCAGATGTTTTCATTAAGATAAAGTAAAGATATGAAATAATTATATTATTAAGAAACGTTACTAACGTAAGAACAAACTGTATTGTAGACCTAAACAGCAATTTCTAATACCAAATCATCTCTGTTTTTTCAAAGAGCTAAGAGCTGTGAAACTGTACATTCATTTCTCGCCAGTGAAATTACATGATAATAAATGAAGTCACAAAAGATAAGTCAATACGTATGCATTCACTGCAGCCGTTTATCGACAAGCAACATACACCGCGGCACAGCATAAATCTCTTTGTTCTGTCCGGCTTCGGCTCGCCACCCGGCAACCCCCGCCCGGCACCCGGCCACCCAGCACACCCGGTATCCGGCACCAGGCACTCGACACCCGGTACCAGCCACCAGGCACCAGGCAGAGAGCAGTGTATAATTGCCGCTTAAATGGCTTAATTGCGTGAAAATAAATTGGAGTCAACGGGAAAGCTCCGCCTAAAATTTGGGCTCCATTCTCTGCTAATTTGAATCAGTACTCGCTAATTCAGTTATGTTTAATTGACCAAATCTAATTTTGTTGGTTTTGAACTCAAGTTTGGAAAATTTGTTTGAATTATTTCATTAAAGTGTTACAGGAACAAAACACGGTACAGTCTGATTTGTAACAGTCATTGTGTATCTCAGAGTTGTTAATTGGATGATAAGGGACACCTTGAGCATAACTTGAACGACTCATGATGAATGCATAAATATTGATCAATCTCATTTGTTCCCTCCCTTTTGAGATAAAGTTTAGATGGATGTTTGCTAGAATGTATCTCCGAAACAGCTCAACGGATCGCAACGAAATTCGGCACAGACGCACCTTTGAAAAAACGCATAGGCTACTTATTAAGGTTTTTTTTTTTAAACTTAGAAATAAACCTAAATAGGAATTTTAAAAGTCTTAAGGTTAATTTAAAAATATAGAAGTAGGAGTTTGAACATTAATTCAAAATTAGCTTTATTCTTCTTAATTAATACGCTAGAAGCTGAAAGAAGCTACCTCAGCGTAAACCGCAATAAATAGCACACGTGCCGCCAGCGTGCCGACCGCGACGCAACGTTCGCGAATTCTCGCACTAGATTATCCTTACACCATTCCTTAATTATATTGTTTATTTTGTAAAACATATGCTATATGACTTACATTCAATATGTTTTTGTATATTGAATGAAGATAGCATCATGACAAGAGGCGTCATGATGCTAAATTAATTACGTCCTACACCAGCATCCAAGATAATAAGAGAAGTTTGTATAGAAGAAAATGGAACAAATCGGTTATTATGTTCAGTGAACGCTACACAAAGATATCTGCAACTAGCTAACGAGATGCAGATACGATGTCAGACTTTAAGCGAAGAGAATATAGACAGAAAAAAATAAATTTTTTCCATCGTCTGTTGCTGCACTTGCAAACTTAAATAATAAATGAATGCCTTACGTTACATAAATAATTTAACAAGATGTAGGTCATTACTAACATCAATAACGTCCATTCGTTCAACTTATTGGCGTGGAAAATGTAATTATTCGAAGTGATCCATCACAGAAAAATTACTTTTCAAACCAACAACTTATATCCAATTCTTTTCTCTCTGACGACATGAATTTTGTTTTAATGGATAACTTTAACTTGACATTTTCACTTACAAAAGCTTTGATTAATGTGTTTTTTATGTCTCTATTTCGTTTATATTTTTTGTGGTAATATTTCTAATATTTCAACATAAACCAGGAGCTAAATATTCATATAGATAATAAAGGCCAGCTAGAACTTTGTACCAAACACAAACAAACATAAAGACTAAATCTCAGACAGCAAAATAGATATTTGTCATGCCACAAACAAATCTAACAATCCGCAATATTATTTCAGTGACGTCACAGCGTAAATTCAGTAATGAAAGCCGAATGAATCCCCGGTCCGCAAACACATCGTGTGATAATTGCCTTATATATTTAAAATATTCAATTAATACATATATACGGTCTGTTTTAAATTACAGATTAATAAGCTTTAAATCTCAACACAAAAAAATAAATAAAACCTCATTTTAGGTTAGTAAAAACACAAATTGAATAAAAATTGTGCACTTTTATACAAGAGACTACGTAGGTACTTCCAATTTGTTCGGAATTACTTTACAATTTTATCCTAGCTTAAATAAAATCCGAGGATATTTCTAGTCTCACTGCAGCATACATAAATGTGAAGAAATAAAAAAAAGAGAAATTATGTTATGTTCAAACTTAAATTAAATCCAAAACAAACAAGAGTGTAATATGAAGATTAAAAAGTTTTTCAACGACTGACGATTATTGTTGCTCGCAGCAATTTCGTTGAATTGCTACAACTTGTATCCACTTTATAAACTTGTTTTGTTTTCATGTTGTCTGTGTAGACAGGGAGCTCGTTAATATTAGGTTTGACTTTAAGATGAGTTGGCTATTTTGGGTTTTAAACTATAATTTAAGAAAAATATTTATCTACTTGTAATACGAGTAAAACAACTCAACATTATAATATAAGGGAAAGCTTGGAAAAGTCTTTAATTTAGTATAAAAATATTCAAACATTATAGTGGCTCGTGACTGCGAGGGAAGAATATCTTCTCAGTTTGTTGCTAGATGGAGCCCTGCGGGTATAAGATGGCGCGCTCACTTGAGCACACTTCCACATTCCTTTTTATCCTGCCGATACTTAAAATTATGTGCTCTACGTTTTGTGTGAATTTCGGGACTCCCTTAAAGTTTGGATGTCACCGTACAGTGGAGGACATTTTGGATGACTAACATTCGTATCGGGCTTAATTACATTCACGTTTCAGCTGTAATTGCTTTCATATCTCAAACAAACAACGCACCGCGCAACGTACTCATTTTATTTATTGTATAAAGGCATTTGAGATAATTGAATTCGCTGAATTCCGGCCTAATAACGCTGAGCGTGGATTTATTCATGATCATATTCACAACCTCGAGTTTCCACCGCCGCAACATCTGTAAAAACACATTGTTTTTTCAATTAAAATATGAGTGTTGATAATATGTTTTAATTCAAGTATACCGCGGGAAAATGTCGGTGTTTATGTACAAAGTAGTGACACCAAAAATGTTAAGAAACAAAGAAAAAAACCAGAACAATTGATAACAACTTTTTTGAAGTCGGCTAAAAATAAACAACCACCAACTTTTATGATATTTCTAAGTAAAGAATTTTTACTTAGAATTCTCTTTATAAGAAATGTTGACCCTTTTAAGTAATCGTCGTTAAATATGTATTGACTTAAATTGAGATTTAAATTATTATGCCATTTTGTTTATAAAAGAAAAATGAATAATAGGAAAATATCTTTAGGCTAACAAGATAAAGTTTTTGTAAGAGAATATCTGAGATGGGTCGCGATAATGGCCTCGTGATTGACGTTAGTGCCGCACAGTAAACACTTTGAAGATAACAAAATAGCTGAGAAAACTCTCAAGCGAGGAACATCGCTCATTATTTTTTTACTCAAGCTTTTATAGAGCGGTAGATAACTTATAACATTAATGACGTTTCATATATCAATTTAAAGATATAAACAATGTTCTTAAAGTTAAATTTTATTTTTTAAATTCATGAAAAAACTGCAAGCTCTAAGTAGGTGCCGCTAGCGCCAAGATTACGCTGTCATCTGTCAAAGATTTTAAACAGCATTCTAGCGATTTATAAAAATATGTTTTTTTTTTCATATATTTTGTTATAAATAAATTATGATCATCTTAAAAGAAACTTGACAGATGTCGTTGGTATGTCTACAGTCCACAGACTACTTTGTATATAAAAGAAATTGTTTTTTGTATATCTGTGGTATTTTTACTGTCACTTTTGATCATGTTGACATGTACAGAGAGCAAATGGCAGTTTTTCTCCTCATTGTTTTACGTCATTTTTGGGCTCTTTAAATTGTGGCCTTGAAAAAGAAACATGTCAAAACATATGAAAACATACTGTCAACTCAGTTGAAACGGACAAAATGAAATGAACAAACCAATAACTTAAGAAATAGAAAGAACAAGGGTAATCGACAGCCAAACGTCAAGAAGAATATATAAAATGTGATTGTCAATAATAGAAAACTACATAAGCTATCAAAATAGCAAAAAGGTCCGCAACATCCTCCCCCTCGTGCAGCTAAGCACAAACTGGTTATTCAAACCAAGGTCAGTCAAGGCCTTAGGTGGAGAGCCTAACCAGCTTTCGTACGGGTCAGTGTAGCGTTCCCCCTGCTGTTGCAACGTCCACTACCCTTATCGCGCCATTGAATTGACAATGGCTTCTGCCTCGGCTTGTAAACTGCTTAGGGTTTCTTCTTTCGGAGCTCGTTCGGTTAATGTTGCGTTCAGAGCCACCTTTACTGATCGCACCAAGCGCTCCCAACATCCTCCAAAATTAGGTGTCGCAGGTGGGGTGAACTTCGCGAGTATACCTTGAGTGCTTGTGAAATCTTCGACATTTTCTCCGTAGAACTCTCTGAGAATGCGATTGGCACCAACAAAGCAGGTTCCGTTGTCCGAGAAAACAGTATTGGGAGAGCCCCGTCTTGCAATGAACCTTCTAATAGCCAGGATAGTGTTAGTAGATTGACTATGTACCATCTCTAGGTGAAGAGCTCTGACAGTTAAACAGGTGAAAAGGGCCATATAACGTTTTTCATGCCTGCGCCCGATAGTGACGCTTATGGGGCCGAAGTAGTCCAGGACCGTTAAAATAAAAGGCTGTCGATGGTGAGCTAATCTTTCAGGTGGCGGATCGCCTGTTTTCGGGTTCATCTAATCTTTCAGGTGGCAGATCTCCTGTTTTCGGGTTCATCGGCAAGGACTTTCTTATTCTGCAGAGTAGACAATCTTTAGCTACTGGCTGACGACCGTCAAGAAGGATGGGGAAGCGTGTGTCAGGATGAATGCCTTCTGCGGCTTTAATTCTTCCGGCTAACCGCAGTAATTTGTCCTCTCCCAAAGCGGGTGACAGTTTTCTGAGACGACTGTTCGGAGGAATAGGCTTCGAAGTCAGGACATGAAGAAATTTTATGGAAAAGCTCTCGAGCTGTGTTCGTTGCAGAATTTGCCTTTCAGCGGCCTTTATTAAATCCGTACTAAGAGGATAGGGTAGTGGACGCTGAAGAATGGCGGGCACAAGCAACTTCGCCTTTCAATTTAGAATTTCTAAAGGAAGCCAAAATAACACCAAACTTTGCCGCAGCTTGAAGTACCCGGGCTGTGGCACGTAATAAGCGCTGCCAATTATTAAAATTGGCAAAAATAGCTGTGACAGGTGTCGGTAACTCTTCGACAAAGGAAGTTAGTCCGACCAACTCAAAACTATTGGTCTTGAGTTCATCGGTATTTGGTGATACCTCGGCTCTGTAGGCCAGTCCTCAACGGATTTAAAACGAAAAGATGGTCCACGAAACCATCTGTTACGCGTCGCGGTTAATTGATTGCGTTCTGGTAGCGCCATCGCCACATTCAAGTCTGTTGGTACCCATCGCCAGTCTCTGGCACAAGAGTTTTCAATAACTTCGCCTAAACGATGGGCAACAAAAGGCTTAAAAGATCCCGCGCCACTACGTAACCATTGAAGGACTGTCATAGAATCAGTCCAAAAGAAAGTATGTGCCGGTTGTTTTCTATGACTGTCCTTAAAGGTGACCGCGAGACGAGAAGCTATTAAAGCGGCCTGGTGCTCTAAACGTGGGATAGAGGTAGGTTTCAAGGGTTCGATGCTGCCGTCTGAGTACAAAAGACGCCAATGAGCGACACACGCGTACGCGAGCTCACTTGCATCAGCAAAAACGTGTAACTGCCTCTGAGTTGGTTCAGAGTTTTTAGAGTTAGAATACCAATGCGGAATTTCCAAAGAAGTTACTTTTGACAACTCTTGAAACCAATCAGACCACCTTAATGCTTCCGTGGGTTGGAACTCGGTGTCCCAGGCGACATTAGACCTCCACGTTTGTTGAAATAAAATTCGACCCTTTACAACTATTGGAGCGTCCTTATCTTGCTCCCTGATCCTTACTTGAGGGAACATTTCCCAGATATCAGAAGTGAGAGTAATACGGCCCTCGCGGAACCGAAGTAAAATACCTAACAATGGCTGAAGCAGGTCTGGACCAGGTAGCAACAAAGAGTTTAGGCTGACGCCCTCATTCGGGGTTGCGGCGTCGTGAACTACACGAAGCTTACGTTTCCAAGGGTGGTACACGCCAAAATGGTATAAATAGAGCCTCCTAAAAGAAGGTATAGAATTACGTACCTTATTCGTTATCATAATTAATTCTTTTAAGTAATTTCCCAAACGTGGTAAATTTTTTAGGGCGGAGACTTCCTTAAATACTATAGTTTCAGGGCGGGCGAAGTTCTCCTCCAGAGCTCTAATTATATCGGTCGGGTCGTCTGTAGCAGCAACAGTGACGCGACTGCATCTCGGGCCGCGCCGCGAAGTGCATTTTGTAACCTACTGATATTTTCAATATCTGAAAAATTGCTTTTGGTTAAATCAAAAATACGTTTAAAATGTAGCCATGTTAAGGCGTCTCCGTCGAAAGGAAACAATTCTATCTTATGTTTACGACGGTGCGAAGTAGCAAGTGCCTTGGCCGCAGCTGCAGTGTCAGCAACAGCTTGAAGCAGGCTACTCTGATCAAGCTCCGTGGAAATGAGCGGTCGCGTTAACAAGGCCGCCTCGGACGCTTTTGTGATGTTTGAAAGTTGCTTCTGAAGAACAAAACGGTTAATAGGGGATGCAGTTGACCCAGTGGCCGGCAGAGATGCCTGGTGGCCGGGAGGCGGAACCACTAATGGCTCGCACCCTACTGCGGGAATGCCTCTATTACCTGTATCTTTGCCAACGCATAGCACGGCCGCCTCGGACGGCCTCGTGACGTTTGAAAGTTGCTTCTGGTGAAAAAAACGGTTAATAGGGGATGCAGTTGACCCAGTGGCCGGCAGAGATGCCTGGTGGCCGGGAGGCGGAACGACTAATTGCTCGCGCCCTACTGCTGGGATGCCTCTAAAAACTGTATTTTCGCCAACGCATAGCACGGAGACGTTGGATGCTTTAGTGACGTTTAAAAGTTGCTTCTGAGGAACAAAACGGTTAACAGGGGATGCAGTTGACCCAGTGGCCGGCAGAGATGCCTGGTGGCCGGGAGGCGGAACGACTAATTGCTCGCGCCCTACTGCTGGGATGCCTCTAAAAACTGTATTTTCGCCAACGCATAGCACGGAGACGTTGGATGCTTTAGTGACGTTTAAAAGTTGCTTCTGAGGAACAAAACGGTTAACAGGGGATGCAGTTGACCCAGTGGCCGGCAGAGATGCCTGGTGGCCGGGAGGCGGAACCACTAATGGCTCGCGCCCTACTGCGAGGATGCCTCTATTACCTGTATTTTCTCCAACACAAACTGGCTGTCGTAAACTTTGTACCCATCTTTCTGTTCTTTCTCCGCTGACCCTCGCAGAACCACTGCGACTGCTGCGACTTGAAGCGGCTTCCGCGTCGAGAGCGGCAAGTTCGGCCTGCAGTTCGCCCTCCTCCACCTGCTGACGGAGTGCTGCCAGTCGACTTTCACGTTGCCTCTCGTGTTCAGCGAGCTGCCTCTCGCGTTCGGCCAGCTGTAGCTCACGCTGCCTCTCATTTTCAGCGAGCTCCTGCTCGTGCTCAAGACGTCGGCGCAGAGCGAGGGCCTCTACGGCTGCCCTTTGAGCCTTAATTGTGGACGACGAGCGTGATGATTTTGCTTTATACATCTCAATTGGGGCAACGGTGACTACATGTTGGGAACCTGTACTAGTCGCAGGGCTTGTCGGCATGATTTACTTTTACTGCGGGTGATCATGAAGTGAAAAATAAAAAAAAATAAAGTAGTGAAAATGAAAGCAAATACTACGAAATGAATGAATAAGCTACGTAGTGAAAACTAGGTACGCTGGAAACTTACGGGTGAAGGACCAAAATGAAACGGACAAAATGAAATGAACAAACCAATAACTCTGCAAATGACTATATTTAAATAAATAACAAATAATTAAGAAATAGAAAGAACAAGGGTAATCGACAGCCAAACGTCAAGAAGAATATATAAAATGTGATTGTCAATAACAGAAAACTACATAAGCTATCAAAATAGCAAAAAGGTCCGCAACACAGTTTTTACACAGAAAATAAGAGATACGACATAAATCGCTTTGTAAAAATGAAAATGACAGCACGTCTGAACGCCACAATACAAGTAAAAATAAATTTAAAAAACATTACCATCCTTTTACGTCAATTAGTAGCTATTTGATACAATTTAAATTCAACTTAAAGCTTGATTAAAATAACAGCAGTGTGAAATTTCACTTCAAATATCGTCCAATAACAGATACCACAAATTGGTGTTCGTTACATGAGTGCGACGGAAGTCGCTATATGCGGTATGACTCTGATGTTCCGATACATGCATAGATATAATTTACAATAAGCTGAATTTACATATTTATAATACTCACATACAATTAACACACAGCTATTTCCATAAGCCTACTAATTATCACTTAATATCTTAACGTTACGATGAGTAATTAAAATTTTAAATTTTAAGATAAACTGCTGCACGTCTAGTTGTTAATTTAACACTAAGTGAAACTAGATTTAGAATAAATCTACATTAAAGGGGACCAACTCTGTGTCCCGTAGAAACATGTTCTTGAATGAATCTTGAAAGCAAGCAGTATTGTACTACTCTTTACAAGCACTTGTTAGTTGCTCACTTACTTAACAGTTTTGTACTCGATTCCGTAGAAGTTCTAGACAAATAAAGAAAAAGGAAAATTTCTAATCACTACCGATTAATCCTATTCACAATTTTATTTTTAAATCGAAAGGGTATAGTTTAAATAACATTTGCTAGCTTTTCCTTGTACATTACATTTCAAACAGCATGATTATAATAATGACATGTGAAGCGTATTGTATTTTTCATTTGGATGAACATTGTAATTGTCCTTTTGAAAATGAACAATTCGGGACGAGTCGCCGCCATTCTGGACCTGACAAAGGGTCGGTCGGAGACTCACTAAACAATTTATGAAGATAATAATAGGGTATATGTTTATACGATAATATAAATATATTTAAAATGTAGAGAGTGAATAATGAACAAATGACGATTTTATTGAAAATTAAAGCCTCTAAAGGGAATTGATGATGTATTAAAGTCTGCTTCCAATTAGCTAGACGCACGACTCTGGAGTGTAGACTGAATAGAGTCGCTTATCCTATTTCCACTGGTGCAGTCGGGACTACTATACAAAATGTTAGCCGCCCCGCTAATAAATCTTACTAATATTATAAATGCGAATGTTTGGATGGATGTTTGCTACTAAGTATCTCCAGAACGGCTAAACGTATCTCGATGAAATTCGGTACAAATGTAGAACTAGGCCTGAAAGTAAACACAGGCCTATGATCCCGGAAATGTGTACGATTCCCGTAGGATACGTTTGATTTACATATTTACTCGATAACTTCGCAACGATTCAACACATCTTATTGGAATTTGTCATAGATTGAGTCTCGAGTAAATCATAGGATATCTCCACATTTTTTTTATTCTCCGAAGACAAATTCACGGACAAAAGCTAGTAGATTATAAATAAATTTAAGTTGAAGGAAACTTCGAAACAAAATCAAATGTAAGTAAAAATCACTTAACACGCATAAAATTGTTAAACGCTAACAACAACATCGGTTGTATAAATGTGAACGCTCGCCCAGGGAAATACCACGACCACACAGAAGACAGCCGTCAAGTGGATGCAATTCCGCGTGTTGTTTGACCAGTGTGGTTTCGGAGGCGTAATTTTGTTCCTCTTTACCTTAACACCCGTTTCTTATAAGGAAAGTATCGAAGGCAATTTGACATAGGATGGGACACATAGGAAAGGGAAATATTATCTATCTGTGCGTCTCCTCCTCTGTCGTTTAAAGTTAGGCAACGCATCAGCAATCGCGGATATTTATGGGCAGCGGTCGCTTCACTATTTTGGCGAATCAAGTGGTCGCTTGCTTATTTGTCATCTCATAATATTAATAATAAAAAAACATAATATTAAACAATATCTCATTATTGCAGCATCCATAACTATACCAATGCTATATTATGTGTTGTCAGTACAAACTGCAAGTGGACTCATTTATTTTGAAACAAATATTTTATTCGCAGAATTGTTTGAAATTCACGACAAACAAACATTTGTAGCTCGCAGCAGAAAATTCAAAGGGACCGGAACTGCGTCACTCGTTACTGAGAATTGTTGCAGGATTACTCGCATTATTTTCAGATTTACAAGCTTTTAAAAACATAAGTATATAAAAAGTATCCATCACCTTTGAGCCCCTTTTCGTGAAAAGGCAAGTAACGAAATATTTGTAACACAAATGGTCGAAAAAAGGCGCTATCATCTTTCAGCAAGACTCACCTCTAGACATATCGCTAGATGACAATATGAACTTTCATCTTTTATTTAATAGAACTCTTATTGGGTGAAAACTTTAATCATCTGAATATCCAGTTCCCATTCTACGTGGCACATCAATCCCTTAATCTGTTTGATAAATGAATTTTAATATTGTTCAAATTGGACGTCCGACTGGCTCATTGCTTACCTATTATTCGCTGAATGTTTTTTCAGCCGCAAATGACAAAGGACCGTTAATGGAAATTTTATTCTGAATAATTATTTCTAACCAACAGGGTGAACATTTTCATACAATCGGTCTGTGTGTTTATTTATTTATGAATAATAGATTATTTTTAAATTTAAAATAAATTGAAATGTTTTTTGTGTATTTTGTGCATTGGGTTCTATTCAAGAATTTAAGTTTATTTGATAAAAATTGTTGTACTTTGTAAGTAGATCACCTTTATACAATATTTTCGTCGCCTAGTAACTTTGCTTATCAGAAGTTAGCAAAGGGAAACTTTGGTAATGAAACATTAAACGATGCTATGGCCAGCGAAACTTTTTTCAACAACAAAAGTTAGGTATCCATGGCAGTTCTTCTAGCACGATTAAGTGCAGATGTCAACTATGGTAGAGAAGACAAGTTGGTACTTAGTGTACGAGTTGCCGCGAGGTTTCGGCTTCGAGTAATTAATTGACGAAATCAATATTCGATCTTTAAGATAGATCCGAAAATTATTTTCATTTCTTTGTATGAGAATTTTCTTTTGTTATGACGATACGTTGGTTACATGTGAAATTAATTTAAAATCTATATATATAAAAGAAAGTCGTGTTAGTTACTCTATTTATAACTCAAGAACGGCTGAATCGATTTGACTGAGAATTGGTGGGCAGGTAGCTTAGAACCAGGAAACGGACATAGGATAATTTTTACCCCGTTTTCTAATTTTTAATCCGCGCGAACGGAGTCGCGGGTAAAAGCTAGTGTTTCCTAAAATTATAAACGTGAAAGTCTGTCTGTCTGTTTGTCTCGCTTTCAAGCCAATACTACTGAACCGATTTAAAAAAAAAAACTGGTTCACAGATAGTCTGGAGCCCGAGAAAGAACATAAACTACATAATAACGCGAAAGGGTTGTAAGTGGTTCAAAGTGGGGGTGGAAATTTGTGTGAAAGTATCGTCATTTCACGCGGAAGAAGTCGAAGGCACAGATATTATTAGATAATAAAAACACCAGACCCCGTGGAACCTGGCCTTAACACATTTTTAATGTATTTCATCCTACCGTAGTACAAACAGTAATAACGTGGCAAGAAACTTGTAATGTGACGTTCATCAGGTTTAATGTGTTTGTACCGCAGAGTACGAAGACTTTCATAATTTACAAGTTCTTGTGACGTTTGATACGAATATTCTTTTGATAACACATACTCAGCTACAGGGTACAATAAAAAATAATAATAACACTATACGAAGAAGTACAATAAGAAACATAGAGTGTATCTAATAAAATATAATTTAGTTTTAAACAAAGTATTAAGGCGTGAAGAGGAAGTAATACCACGTTTCGTCTGATGAGTTTACATGCAAGAGGCATAATTTTACTCCGCGTTCTCTTCCCACCCTTTTCTTATCAGGAAAGGATGGGAAGTGGATTTAGCGGAGGACGTACAGGAAGGGGAAATATCTTTCTATGCTCCATCTCTATCGATTAAAGGTACACAACGTATCGATATTTGCGGAAGTGTATGGTCAGTGGTGACTTCGTTATTAAGTGGAATTCAGGTGGCCGCTTGCTCGTTTGACAACATATAATATAAAAAAAACAACATGAACATGGCTCAAGAATGAGTAAGCTTAAATAAATTCAGTGTAACAGTTGCATTGTAAAGTCTAGAAACTAGGATAGTTCTTGTGTTACTGGAAATGCAGGAGTTGCTCTTACTTCATCGCGTAAGTAACGCAGGTGTGACGTCACAAGCAGCGGAACTAAACTTAATTAAGTTACAGTTAAGTAGCACATCACTTACGAACAGTGTCACTTACGAACACAGTGACTTAGATTGGACGAGCAATGTTAAGTTGTTTAGCACTACAGCATTCAAGCGAAGTTTAATTTACATGACAAAAGAGTTAAATTATACTTTCGTTTATGTTTAAACAATTTTGAATAGTTATAATTTAAATTTGTAATATCTCAGACGATTTGGCGTTAATAGACAGCAAGTTCCGCAAGCCGCGGCCTCGCCCCGGGAGCTCGCCGACTCGGGACGCTAATTCCATCCTAAAGGAAGTCACAACCAATCTCACAAATTGTTTTCCGATTACGCTACATTTTTGGGAAATGGTATTTGTAAAGTCTTGAAGACTTTAGCTTATTAAGAGATTTTAAGATTAATTTTAAATTTAAAACGTGATCTTATTTTAGTTGTAGATTAAATGTAATAAGAACGTCGGTGGCTCAGAGGTTAAGCACATGACTTGTAAACTGCAGGTCCTGGATTCGAATCCCGCCATGTACCAATGTGTTTTTCGATTTACATATGTACATTTATCCGATGTTCATACGGTGAAGGGAAACATCGTGATGCAACACGCACATATGTGTGAATTCCCGGGAGAAAAAGACGGCAACGCCGCTCGCCACCCGTCACTTTCCGTCTCCCGAAATGGCGAAAAATGGATTGCGGAGGTTCATTTGGCAACACCAAATGGAGGTCCGTGATCGTTGCCTACCCCTCTGGGTTACAGGCGTGAGTTGTGTTTAAATGTAATATAATCCAAATCCAAAAATAAATGAATACTAACTATTATACTAACTGCGTTTAATAAGTTGTCAAAAGAATAGAATTTTTTGTTTGATTCAAATCAACATAAGCATGTGTTGTAGTTCTTAACAGTATGTCTGATATGTACTACAAAACGTGTTTATGCAATAAAATATAGAATCTTATCTTACTAATATTATAAATGCGAATGTTTAGATGAATGGATGGATGTTTGTTAGAACGTATCTTCAGAACGGCTGCATGGATCACACTAAAATTTGGTATAGATGTAGAAAATAACTTACAAGCACATATAGGCTACTAAAGTAGTACATAAGTTTTTTTTTAATTCCACACGGTTGGTGTCGCGGGCGACAGCTACTTTTATGATAAAAGTTGTTTAAAGTTTCCAAGCTTAATAGCGGGTCGAGCTTACAATCTTGAATAATAAATATACTTTCTTTGCAGAACGGCATTCGCAAAGATTCGTGTACGTGGGCTAGTTTTAGTTAAGTGAGAAAGGTTTAGAGGAATTTACGGGGGCAATGTCGGCGGCAATTTCAATTTATTTGGCCTCAAATTGATTTCTCAGCGGTCACGCACTCGCCGGGCTCTACGTGACCGCCTTCTTACAGCTGCACAAATGTGCCATGGGATATTGTAGAAGAATGTATTCGTTAGATTTAACTCATTTTATTTTTCTGAACTCCACATTGCAATTTCAAAAGAAATATACTTTTTAGCTTATAATATTATACATATAAATTAGTTCTATTGAAACTTAGAAAGTTCCTTAAACTAAAAACAATATTTATATAATAACATTTATATGGAACTTTATGCGAAAGTAAAGTGAAGTGATTTTGTAAAGTTGTTGTAGCATTTAACTAAAGTTTGAAGATAAAATATTATAAGAATTTATTAAACTCTTGAAAGTTTTTAAATCGTTCGAAGAAGTGACTTCTTGAAAGTTTTACAAAAATACTTTACTATTTTCCAATATAAAAAAATAACGTAATAATTACATCTATATATATAAAAGAAAGTTGTGTTAGTTACACCATTTATAACTCAAGAACGGCTGAATCAATTTGACTGAAAATTGGTGGGCAGGTAGCTTAGAACCAGGAAACGGACATAGGATAATTTTTACCCCGTTTTCTATTTTTTATTCCGCGCGGACGGAGTCGCGGGTAAAAGCTAGTATCTTATAAGTTAAAAATGTCTATAAAATTACTTTATCTTATAACTAGTTATCGAAACATTACTTTTTTTTTATTTGAAAAACAAAGAGAATGTCTCTTTCAATACAAAAATTACTATAGTTTAATGATAAAAGTAAGTGAAATCATAATAAACCATTATGACGTATGAAATGCGTCATATGCACTTATATATCACAGTACTAAGCTGGTAATCAGTACTGTCACATCAATATTCATGGCGCGTCTCTGTCAGTACTGATGGAGCC